>NW_028246674.1:197500-202500 GCF_964263255.1 Lissotriton vulgaris
TAGATAGATAGATAATCTATCTATCTATCTATCTATCTATCTATCTATCTATCTATCTATCTAGCTATCTAGCTATCTATCTATCTATCTATCTATCTATCTATCTATCTATCTATCTATCTATCTATCTATCTATCTATCTATCTATCTATCTATCTATCTATCTATCTATCTATCTATCTATCTATCTATCTATCTATCTATCTATCTATCTATCTATCTATCTATCTATCTATCTATCTAGCTATCTAGCTATCTAGCTATCTAGCTATCTAGCTATCTAGCTATCTAGCTATCTAGCTATCTAGCTATCTAGCTATCTAGCTATCTAGCTATCAATCTATCTAGCTCTCTAGCTATCTAGCTATCTAGCGATATATCAATCTAGCTATCTATCAATCTAGCTATCTAGCTATCTAGCTAGCTATCTATCAATCTAGCTATCTAGCTACCTAGCTATCTAGCTAACTTTCTATCTAGCTATCTAGCTATCTAGCTAGCTATCTAGCTATCTATCAATCTAGCTATCTATCAATCTAGCTATCTAGCTATCCAGCTATCTATTAATCTATCTAGCTATCTAGCTATCTAGCTATCTATCTAGCTATCTAGCTATCTACCTATCTAGCTATCTAGCTCTCTAGCTATCAGTCTAGCTATCTAGCTATCTATCAATCTAGCTAGATATCTATCTATCTATCTATCTATATATCTAGCTATCTAGCTATCTATCTATCTATCTAGCTATCTATCTATCTATCTAGCTATCTATCTATCTAGCTATCTATCTAGCTATCTATCGATCTAGCTATCTATCATCTAGATAGCAAGATTATCTAGCTATCTATCAAACTAGCTATCTATCTAGCTATATATTTAGCTATCTATCAATCTAGCTATCTAGCTATCTATCTAGCTATCTATCAATCTACCTATCTAGCTATCTAGCTCTATAGCTATCAGTCTAACTATCTAGCTATCTATCAATCTAGCTAGATATCTAGCTATCTATCTAGCTATCTAGCTATCTATCTATCTATCTATCTAGCTATCTATCTATCTAGCTATTTATCTAGCTATCTATCAATCTAGCTATCTATCATCTAGATAGCAAGATTATCTAGCTATCTATCAAACTAGCTATCTATCTAGCTATATATTTAGCTATCTATCAATCTAGCCATCTAGCTATCTATTAATCTAGCTATGTATCTAGCTATCTACCATTCTAGCTATCTAGCTATCTATCAATCTAGATAGCTATCTAGCTATCTAGCTATCTATCAGTCTAGCTATCTAGCTATCTATCTAGCTATCTTTCAATCTAGCTAGCTATCTAGCTATCTATCTAGCTATCTATCAATCTAGCTAGCTATCTAGCTATCTATCAATCTAGCTATCTAGCTATCTATCAATCTAGCTAGCTATCTAGCTCGCTATCTAGCTATCTATCTAGCTATCTATCAATCTAGCTATCTAGCTAGCTATCTATCAATCTATCTAGCTATCTATCTAGCTATCTAGCTAGATTATCTAGCTATCTATCAATCTATCTAGCTATCTATCTAGCTATCTAGCTATCTATCAATCTAGCTATCTAGCTATCTACCAATCTAGCTATCTAGCTAGCTATATCTATCTAGCTATCTAGCTAGCTATCAGGCTATCTAGCTATCTATCAATCTAGCTATCTATCAATCTAGCTAGCTATCTAGCTATCTAGCTATCTAGCTATCTATCTAGCTATCTAGCTATCTATCTAGCTATCTAGCTATCTATCTAGCTGGCTATTTATCTAGATATCTAGCTCGGCTATCTAGCTATCTATCTATCTATCTATCTATCTATCTATCTATCTATCTATCTATCTATCTATCTATCTATCTATCTATCTATCTATCTATCTATCTATCTATCTATCTATCTATCTATCTATCTATCTATCTATCTATCTATCTATCTATCTATCTATCTATCTATCTATCTATCTATCTATCTATCTATCTATCTATCAATCTAGCTATCAGCTAGATACCTAGATTATCTAGCTATCTAGCTATCTAGCTATCTAGCTATCTAGCTATCTATCTAGCTATCTAGCTATCTATCTAGCTATCTAGCTATCTATCAATCTATCTATCTATCTATCTATCTATCTATCTATCTATCTATCTATCTATCTATCTATCTATCTATCTATCTATCTATCTATCTATCTATCTATCTATCTATCTAGCTTTCTATCTATCTAGCTTTCTATCTAGCTATCTAGCTTTCTATCTAGCTATCTAGCTATCTATCAGATAGATAGATAGATAGATTATCTAGCTATCTATCAATCTATCTATCTATCTATCTATCTATCTATCTATCTATCTATCTATCTATCTATCTATCTATCTATCTATCTATCTAGCTTTCTATCTAGCTATCTAGCTTTCTATCTAGCTATCTAGCTATCTATCAGATAGATAGATAGATAGATAATCTATCTATCTATCTATCTATCTATCTATCTATCTATCTATCTATCTATCTATCTATCTATCTATCTATCTATCTATCTATCTATCTATCTATCTATCTATCTATCTATCTATCTATCTATCAATCTATCAATCTATCTAGCTATCTAGCTATCTAGCTATCTAGCTATCTAGCTATCTAGCTAGCTAGCTATCTATCTATCTATCTATCTATCTATCTATCTATCTATCTATCTATCTATCTATCTATCTATCTATCTATCTATCTATCTATCTATCTATCTATCTATCTATCTATCTATCTATCAATCTAGCTATCTAGCTAGCTATCAATCTAGCTAGCTATCTAGCTATCTAGCTATCTAGCTAGCTATCTAGCTAGCTATCTAGCTATCTATCTAGATATCTACCAATCTAGCTAGATATCTAGCTATCTATCTAGCTATCTAGCTAGCTAACTAGCTATCTATCAATCTAGCTATCTATCTAGCTATCTAGCTAGCTAACTGGCTATCTATCAATCTAGCTATCTATCTAGCTATCTAGCTATCTATCTAGCTATCTAGCTATCTATCTAGCTATCTATCAATCTAGCTATCTAGCTATCTAGCTCTCTAGCTATCTAGCTATCTAGCTCTCTAGCTATCAGTCTAGCTATCTAGCTATCTATCTAGATATCTACCAATCTAGCTAGCTATCTAGCTATCTATCTAGCTATCTATCTAGCTATTATCTATCTAGCTATCTATCTAGCTATCTATCTAGCTATCTAGCTATCTATCAATCTAGCTATCTATATCTATCATCTAGATAGCAAGATTATCTAGCTATCTATCAAACTAGCTATATATCTAGCTATCTATCAATCTATCTACCTAGCTACCATTCTAGCTATCTAGCTATCTAGCTATCTATCAATCTAGCTAGCTATCTAGCTATCTATCAATCTAGCTATCTAGCTATCTAGCTATCTATCAATCTAGCTAGCTATCTATCTAGCTATCTAGCTATCTATCAATCTAGCTAGCTATCTAGCTAACTATCAATCTATCTAGCTAACTATCAATCTAGCTAGCTATCTAGATATCTATCAATCTAGCTATCTAGCTATCTATCAATCTAGCTAGCTATCTGGCTATCTAGCTAGATATCTATCTAGCTATCTAGCTATCTATCTAGCTATCTATCTATCTAGCTATCTAGCTAGCTATCTAGCTATCTATCAATCTTTCTAGCTATCTATCTAGCTATCTAGCTGGATTATCTAGCTATCTATCAATCTATCTAGCTATCTATCTAGCTATCTATCAATCTAGCTATCTAGCTATCTAGCTATCTATCTAGCTATCTATCTAGCTATCTAGCTATCTATCTAGCTATCTAGCTGGTTATCTATCTAGCTATCTAGCTCGGCTATCTAGCTAGCTAGCTACCTATCTAGCTATCTTGCTATCTAGCTATCTATCTAGCTATCTATCTGGCTATCTAGCTATCTATCTATCTATCTATCTATCTATCTATCTATCTATCTATCTATCTATCTATCTATCTATCTATCTATCTATCAATCTAGCTATCTATCAGCTAGATACCTAGATTATCTAGCTATCTATTAATCTAGCTATCTAGCTAGCTATCTAGCTATTTATCACTCTAGATATCTAGCTATCTATCTAGCTATCTAGCTATCTATCTAGCTATCTATCTATCAATATATCTATCTATCTATCTATCTATCTATCTATCTATCTATCTATCTATCTATCTATCTATCTATCTATCTATCTATCTATCTATCTATCTATCTATCTATCTATCTATCTATCTATCTATCTATCTATCTATCTATCTATCCACCTATCTATCAATCTAGCTAGCTATATAGCTATCTAGCTAGCTAGCTATCTATCTAGCTATCTAGCTATCTATCAAGCTAGCTATCTATCAGCTAGATAGCTAGATTATCTAGCTATCTGGCTATCTATCTAGCTATCTAGCTATCTATCAATCTAGCTATCTAGATATCTATCTATCTAGCTAGCTAGCTATCTAGCTGTCTAGCTATCTAGCTATCTAGCGATCTATCAATCTAGCTATCTATCAATCTAGCTATCTTTCAATCTAGCTATCTAGCTAGCGATCTATCAATCTAGCTATCTAGCTATCTAGCTATCTAGCTATCTATCCATCTAGCTATCTATCATCTAGATAGCAAGATTATCTAGCTATCTATCAAACTAGCTATCTATCTAGCTATATATTTAGCTATCTATCAATCTAGCTATCTAGCTATCTATTAATCTAGCTATCTATCTAGCTATCTACCATTCTAGGTATCTAGCTATCTATCAATCTAGATAGCTATCTAGCTATCTATCAGTTTAGCTATCTAGCTATCTATCAATCTAGCTAGCTATCTAGCAATCTATCTTGCTATCTTTCAATCTAGCTAGCTATCTAGCTATCTATCAATCTATCTAGCTATCTATCAATCTATCAATCTAGCTAGCTATC
>NW_028246674.1:217500-220000 GCF_964263255.1 Lissotriton vulgaris
AATCTAGCTATCTATCTAGCTATCTATCTATCTATCAATCTAGCTATATATCAATCTAGCTAGCTATCTAGCTATCTAGCTATCTATCTAGCTATCTATCTAGCTATCTAGCTATCTATCTAGCTATCTAGCTGGTTATCTATCTAGCTATCTAGCTCGGCTATCTAGCTAGCTAGCTACCTATCTAGCTATCTTGCTATCTAGCTATCTATCTATCTATCTATCTATCTATCTATCTATCTATCTATCTATCTATCTATCTATCTATCTATCTATCTATCTATCTATCTATCTATCAATCTAGCTATCTATCAGCTAGATACCTAGATTATCTAGCTATCTATTAATCTAGCTATCTAGCTAGCTATCTAGCTATTTATCACTCTAGATATCTAGCTATCTATCTATCTATCTAGCTATCTATCTAGCTATCTATCTATCTATCTATCTATCTATCTATCTATCTATCTATCTATCTATCTATCTATCTATCTATCTATCTATCTATCTATCTATCTATCCACCTATCTATCTATCTATCTATCCACCTATCTATCAATCTAGCTAGCTATCTAGCTATCTATCTAGCTATCTATCTAGCTATTATCTATCTAGCTATCTATCTAGCTATCTATCTAGCTATCTAGCTATCTATCAATCTAGCTATCTATATCTATCATCTAGATAGCAAGATTATCTAGCTATCTATCAAACTAGCTATATATCTAGCTATCTATCAATCTAGCTATCTAGCTACCATTCTAGCTATCTAGCTATCTAGCTATCTATCAATCTAGCTAGCTATCTAGCTATCTATCAATCTAGCTATCTAGCTATCTAGCTATCTATCAATCTAGCTAGCTATCTATCTAGCTATCTAGCTATCTAGCTATCTATCAATCTAGCTAGCTATCTAGCTAACTATCAATCTATCTAGCTATCTATCAATCTAGCTAGCTATCTAGATATCTATCAATCTAGCTATCTAGCTATCTATCAATCTAGCTAGCTATCTGGCTATCTAGCTAGATATCTAGCTAGCTATCTAGCTATCTATCTAGCTATCTATCAATCTAGCTATCTAGCTAGCTATCTAGCTATCTATCAATCTTTCTAGCTATCTATCAATCTTTCTAGCTATCTATCTAGCTATCTAGCTGGATTATCTAGCTATCTATCAATCTATCTAGCTATCTATCTAGCTATCTATCAATCTAGCTATCTACCAATCTAGCTATCTATCTAGCTATCTATCTATCTATCAATCTAGCTATATATCAATCTAGCTAGCTATCTAGCTATCTAGCTATCTATCTAGCTATCTATCTAGCTATCTAGCTATCTATCTAGCTATCTAGCTGGTTATCTATCTAGCTATCTAGCTCGGCTATCTAGCTAGCTAGCTACCTATCTAGCTATCTTGCTATCTAGCTATCTATCTAGCTATCTATCTATCTATCTATCTATCTATCTATCTATCTATCTATCTATCTATCTATCTATCTATCTATCTATCTATCTATCAATCTAGCTATCTATCAGCTAGATACCTAGATTATCTAGCTATCTATTAATCTAGCTATCTAGCTAGCTATCTAGCTATTTATCACTCTAGATATCTAGCTATCTATCTATCTATCTAGCTATCTATCTAGCTATCTATCTATCAATATATCTATCTATCTATCTATCTATCTATCTATCTATCTATCTATCTATCTATCTATCTATCTATCTATCTATCCACCTATCTATCTATCTATCCACCTATCTATCTATCTATCTATCCACCTATCTATCAATCTAGCTAGCTATATAGCTATCTAGCTAGCTAGCTATCTATCTAGCTATCTAGCTATCTATCAAGCTAGCTATCTATCAGCTAGATAGCTAGATTATCTAGCTATCTAGCTGTCTATCTAGCTATCTAGCTATCTATCAATCTAGCTATCTAGATATCTATCTATCTAGCTAGCTAGCTATCTAGCTGTCTAGCTATCTAGCGATCTATCAATCTAGCTATCTATCAATCTAGCTATCTATCAATCTAGCTATCTAGCTAGCGATCTATCAATCTAGCTATCTAGCTATCTAGCTATCTATCCATCTAGCTATCTATCACCTAGATAGCAAGATTATCTAGCTATCTATCAAACTAGCTATCTATCTAGCTATATATTTAGCTATCTATCAATCTAGCTATCTAGCTATCTATTAATCTAGCTATCTATCTAGCTATCTACCATTCTAGGTATCTAGCTATCTATCAATCTAGATAGCTATCTAGCTATCTATCAGTCTAGCTATCTAGCTATCTATCAATCTAGCTAGCTATCTAGCAATCTATCTTGCTATCTTTCAATCTAGCTAGCTATCTAGCTATCTATCAATCTATCTAGCTATCTATCAATCTATCAATCTAGCTAGCTATCTGGCTATCTAGCTATCTATCAATCTAGCTATCTATCAATCTAGCTAGCTATCTAGCTCGCTATCTAGC
>NW_028246674.1:222500-237500 GCF_964263255.1 Lissotriton vulgaris
TCTATCTATCTATCTATCTATCTATCTATCTATCTATCTATCTATCTATCTATCAATCTAGCTAGCTATCTAGCTATCTATCCAGCTATCTATCTAGCTATTATCTATCTAGCTATCTATCTAGCTATCTATCAATCTAGCTATCTATATCTATCATCTAGATAGCAAGATTATCTAGCTATCTATCAAACTAGCTATATATCTAGCTATCTATCAATCTAGCTATCTAGCTACCATTCTAGCTATCTAGCTATCTAGCTATCTATCAATCTAGCTAGCTATCTAGCTATCTATCAATCTAGCTATCTAGCTATCTAGCTATCTATCAATCTAGCTAGCTAGCTATCTATCTAGCTATCTAGCCATCTATCAATCTAGCTAGCTATCTAGCTAACTATCAATCTATCTAGCTATCTATCAATCTAGCTAGCTATCTAGCTATCTAGCTATCTATCAATCTAGCTAGCTATCTGGCTATCTAGCTAGATATCTAGCTAGCTAGCTATCTAGCTATCTAGCTATCTATCAATCAATCAATCTATCTATCTATCTATCTATCTATCTATCTATCTATCTATCTATCTATCTATCTATCTATCTATCTATCTATCTATCTATCTATCTATCTATCTATCTATCTATCTATCTATCTATCTATCTATCTAGCTTTCTATCTAGCTATCTAGCTTTCTATCTAGCTATCTAGCTATCTATCAGATAGATAGATAGATAGATTATCTAGCTATCTATCAATCTATCTATCTATCTATCTATCTATCTATCTATCTATCTATCTATCTATCTATCTATCTATCTATCTATCTATCTATCTATCTATCTATCTAGCTTTCTATCTAGCTATCTAGCTTTCTATCTAGCTATCTAGCTATCTATCAGATAGATAGATAGATAGATAATCTATCTATCTATCTATCTATCTATCTATCTATCTATCTATCTATCTATCTATCTATCTATCTATCTATCTATCTATCTATCTATCTATCTATCTATCTATCAATCTAGCTATCTAGCTATCTATCTATCTATCTATCTATCTATCTATCTATCTATCTATCTATCTATCTATCTATCTATCTATCTATCTATCTATCTATCTATCTATCTATCTATCTATCTATCTATCTATCTATCTATCTATCTATCTATCTATCTATCTATCTATCTATCTATCTATCTATCTATCTATCTATCTATCTATCTATCTATCAATCTAGCTAGCTATCAATCTAGCTAGCTATCTAGCTATCTAGCTATCTATCTAGCTATCTAGCTAGCTATCTAGCTATCTATCTAGATATCTACCAATCTAGCTAGATATCTAGCTATCTATCTAGCTATCTAGCTAGCTAACTAGCTATCTATCAATCTAGCTATCTATCTAGCTATCTAGCTAGCTAACTGGCTATCTATCAATCTAGCTATCTATCTAGCTATCTAGCTATCTATCTAGCTATCTAGCTATCTATCTAGCTATCTATCAATCTAGCTATCTAGCTATCTAGCTCTCTAGCTATCAGTCTAGCTATCTAGCTATCTATCAATCTAGCTAGCTATCTAGCTATCTATCTAGCTATCTATCTAGCTATTATCTATCTAGCTATCTATCTAGCTATCTATCTAGCTATCTAGCTATCTATCAATCTAGCTATCTATATCTATCATCTAGATAGCAAGATTATCTAGCTATCTATCAAACTAGCTATATATCTAGCTATCTATCAATCTATCTATCTAGCTACCATTCTAGCTATCTAGCTATCTAGCTATCTATCAATCTAGCTAGCTATCTAGCTATCTATCAATCTAGCTATCTAGCTATCTAGCTATCTATCAATCTAGCTAGCTATCTATCTAGCTATCTAGCTATCTAGCTATCTATCAATCTAGCTAGCTATCTAGCTAACTATCAATCTATCTAGCTAACTATCAATCTAGCTAGCTATCTAGATATCTATCAATCTAGCTATCTAGCTATCTATCAATCTAGCTAGCTATCTGGCTATCTAGCTAGATATCTATCTAGCTATCTAGCTATCTATCTAGCTATCTATCAATCTAGCTATCTAGCTAGCTATCTAGCTATCTATCAATCTTTCTAGCTATCTATCTAGCTATCTAGCTGGATTATCTAGCTATCTATCAATCTATCTAGCTATCTATCTAGCTATCTATCAATCTAGCTATCTAGCTATCTAGCTATCTATCTAGCTATCTATCTAGCTATCTAGCTATCTATCTAGCTATCTAGCTGGTTATCTATCTAGCTATCTAGCTCGGCTATCTAGCTAGCTAGCTACCTATCTAGCTATCTTGCTATCTAGCTATCTATCTAGCTATCTATCTGGCTATCTATCTATCTATCTATCTATCTATCTATCTATCTATCTATCTATCTATCTATCTATCTATCTATCTATCTATCTATCTATCTATCTATCTATCTATCTATCTATCTATCTATCTATCTATCTATCTATCAATCTAGCTATCTATCAGCTAGATACCTAGATTATCTAGCTATCTATTAATCTAGCTATCTAGCTAGCTATCTAGCTATTTATCACTCTAGATATCTAGCTATCTATCTAGCTATCTAGCTATCTATCTAGCTATCTATCTATCAATATATCTATCTATCTATCTATCTATCTATCTATCTATCTATCTATCTATCTATCTATCTATCTATCTATCTATCTATCTATCTATCTATCTATCTATCTATCTATCTATCTATCTATCTATCTATCTATCTATCTATCTATCTATCTATCCACCTATCTATCAATCTAGCTAGCTATATAGCTATCTAGCTAGCTAGCTATCTATCTAGCTATCTAGCTATCTATCAAGCTAGCTATCTATCAGCTAGATAGCTAGATTATCTAGCTATCTGGCTATCTATCTAGCTATCTAGCTATCTATCAATCTAGCTATCTAGATATCTATCTATCTAGCTAGCTAGCTATCTAGCTGTCTAGCTATCTAGCTATCTAGCGATCTATCAATCTAGCTATCTATCAATCTAGCTATCTATCAATCTAGCTATCTAGCTAGCGATCTATCAATCTAGCTATCTAGCTATCTAGCTATCTAGCTATCTATCCATCTAGCTATCTATCATCTAGATAGCAAGATTATCTAGCTATCTATCAAACTAGCTATCTATCTAGCTATATATTTAGCTATCTATCAATCTAGCTATCTAGCTATCTATTAATCTAGCTATCTATCTAGCTATCTACCATTCTAGGTATCTAGCTATCTATCAATCTAGATAGCTATCTAGCTATCTATCAGTTTAGCTATCTAGCTATCTATCAATCTAGCTAGCTATCTAGCAATCTATCTTGCTATCTTTCAATCTAGCTAGCTATCTAGCTATCTATCAATCTATCTAGCTATCTATCAATCTATCAATCTAGCTAGCTATCTGGCTATCTAGCTATCTATCAATCTAGCTATCTATCAATCTAGCTAGCTATCTAGCTCGCTATCTAGCTATCTATCTAGCTATCTATCAATCTAGCTATCTAGCTAGCTATCTATCAATCTATCTAGCTATCTATCTAGGTATCTAGCTAGATTATCTAGCTATCTATCAATCTATCTAGCTATCTATCTAGCTATCTAGCTATCTATCTAGCTATCTAGCTATCTATCAATCTAGCTATCTAGCTATCTACCAATCTAGCTATCTAGCTAGCTATCAAGCTATCTAGCTATCTATCATTCTAGCTAGCTATCTAGCTATCTAGCTATCTATCTAGCTATCTAGCTATCTATCTAGCTATCTAGCTATCTAGCTGGCTATTTATCTAGCTATCTAGCTATCTAGCTATCTATCAATCTAGCTATCAGCTAGATACCTAGATTATCTAGCTATCTATCAATCTAGCTATCTAGCTAGCTAGCTAGCTATCTAGCTATTTATCAATCTATCTATCTATCTATCTATCTATCTATCTATCTAGCGATCTATCTAGCTATCTATCTGTCTATCTATCTATCTATCTATCTATCTATCTATCTATCTATCTATCTATCTATCTATCTATCTATCTATCTATCTATCTATCTATCTATCTATCTATCTATCTATCTATCAGCTAGATACCTAGATTATCTAGCTATCTAGCTATCTATCTATCTATCTATCTATCTATCTATCTATCTATCTATCTATCTATCTATCTATCTATCTATCTATCTATCTATCTATCTATCTTTCTATCTAGCTATCTATCAATCTATCTATCTATCTATCTATCTATCTATCTATCTATCTATCTATCTATCTATCTATCTATCTATCTATCTATCAGCTAGATACCTAGATTATCTATCTATCTATCTATCTATCTATCTATCTATCTATCTATCTATCTATCTATCTATCTATCTATCTATCTATCTATCTATCTATCTATCTATCTATCTATCTATCTATCTATCTTTCTATCTAGCTTTCTATCTAGCTATCTATCAATCTATCTATCTATCTATCTATCTATCTATCTATCTATCTATCTATCTATCTATCTATCTATCTATCTATCTATCTATCTATCTATCTATCTATCTATCTATCTATCTATCTATCTATCTATCTATCTAGCTTTCTATCTAGCTATCTAGCTTTCTATCTAGCTATCTAGCTATCTATCAGATAGATAGATAGATTATCTATCTATCTATCTATCTATCTATCTATCTATCTATCTATCTATCTATCTATCTATCTATCTATCTATCTATCTATCTATCTATCTATCTATCTATCTATCTATCTATCTATCTATCTATCTATCTATCTATCTATCTATCTATCTATCAAGCTATCTAGCTATCTATCTAGCTATCTATCTATCTATCTATCTATCTATCTATCTATCTATCTATCTATCTATCTATCTATCTATCTATCTATCTATCTATCTATCTATCTATCTATCTATCTATCTATCTATCTATCTAGCTAGCTAGCTATCTAGCTATCTATCAATCTAGCTATCTAGCTAGCTATCAATCTAGCTAGCTATCTAGCTATCTAGCTATCTATCTAGCTATCTAGCTAGCTATCTAGCTATCTATCTAGCTATCTACCAATCTAGCTAGATATCTAGCTATCTATCTAGCTATCTAGCTAGCTAACTAGCTATCTATCAATCTAGCTATCTATCTAGCTATCTAGCTAGCTAACTAGCTATCTATCAATCTAGCTATCTATCTAGCTATCTAGCTATCTATCTAGCTATCTATCAATCTAGCTATCTAGCTATCTAGCTCTCTAGCTATCAGTCTAGCTATCTAGCTATCTATCAATCTAGCTAGCTATCTAGCTATCTATCTAGCTATCTATCTAGCTATTATCTATCTAGCTATCTATCTAGCTATCTATCTAGCTATCTAGCTATCTATCAATCTAGCTATCTATATCTATCATCTAGATAGCAAGATTATCTAGCTATCTATCAAACTAGCTATATATCTAGCTATCTATCAATCTAGCTATCTAGCTACCATTCTAGCTATCTAGCTATCTATAAATCTAGCTAGCTATCTAGCTATCTATCAATCTAGCTATCTAGCTATCTAGCTATCTATCAATCTAGCTAGCTATCTATCTAGCTATCTAGCTATCTAGCTATCTATCAATCTAGCTAGCTATCTAGCTAACTATCAATCTATCTAGCTATCTATCAATCTAGCTAGCTATCTAGATATCTATCAATCTAGCTATCTAGCTATCTATCAATCTAGCTAGCTATCTGGCTATCTAGCTAGATATCTAGCTAGCTATCTAGCTATCTATCTAGCTATCTATCAATCTAGCTATCTAGCTAGCTATCTAGCTATCTATCAATCTTTCTAGCTATCTATCAATCTTTCTAGCTATCTATCTAGCTATCTAGCTGGATTATCTAGCTATCTATCAATCTATCTAGCTATCTATCTAGCTATCTATCAATCTAGCTATCTACCAAACTAGCTATCTATCTAGCTATCTATCTATCTATCAATCTAGCTATATATCAATCTAGCTAGCTATCTAGCTATCTAGCTATCTATCTAGCTATCTATCTAGCTATCTAGCTATCTATCTAGCTATCTAGCTGGTTATCTATCTAGCTATCTAGCTCGGCTATCTAGCTAGCTAGCTACCTATCTAGCTATCTTGCTATCTAGCTATCTATCTATCTATCTATCTATCTATCTATCTATCTATCTATCTATCTATCTATCTATCTATCTATCTATCTATCTATCTATCTATCTATCAATCTAGCTATCTATCAGCTAGATACCTAG
The DNA here is from genome assembly GCF_964263255.1 of Lissotriton vulgaris. Taxonomy (NCBI): domain Eukaryota; kingdom Metazoa; phylum Chordata; class Amphibia; order Caudata; family Salamandridae; genus Lissotriton; species Lissotriton vulgaris. Next base: position 228,837 of record NW_028246674.1, read on the forward strand.
ATTATCTAGCTATCTATTAATCTAGCTATCTAGCTAGCTATCTAGCTATTTATCACTCTAGATATCTAGCTATCTATCTATCTATCTAGCTATCTATCTAGCTATCTATCTATCAATATATCTATCTATCTATCTATCTATCTATCTATCTATCTATCTATCTATCTATCTATCTATCTATCTATCTATCTATCTATCTATCTATCTATCTATCTATCTATCTATCTATCTATCTATCTATCTATCTATCTATCCACCTATCTATCTATCTATCTATCCACCTATCTATCAATCTAGCTAGCTATATAGCTTTCTAGCTAGCTAGCTATCTATCTAGCTATCTAGCTATCTATCAAGCTAGCTATCTATCAGCTAGATAGCTAGATTATCTAGCTATCTAGCTGTCTATCTAGCTATCTAGCTATCTATCAATCTAGCTATCTAGATATCTATCTATCTAGCTAGCTAGCTATCTAGCTGTCTAGCTATCTAGCGATCTATCAATCTAGCTATCTATCAATCTAGCTATCTATCAATCTAGCTATCTAGCTAGCGATCTATCAATCTAGCTATCTAGCTATCTAGCTATCTATCCATCTAGCTATCTATCACCTAGATAGCAAGATTATCTAGCTATCTATCAAACTAGCTATCTATCTAGCTATATATTTAGCTATCTATCAATCTAGCTATCTAGCTATCTATTAATCTAGCTATCTATCTAGCTATCTACCATTCTAGGTATCTAGCTATCTATCAATCTAGATAGCTATCTAGCTATCTATCAGTCTAGCTATCTAGCTATCTATCAATCTAGCTAGCTATCTAGCAATCTATCTTGCTATCTTTCAATCTAGCTAGCTATCTAGCTATCTATCAATCTATCTAGCTATCTATCAATCTATCAATCTAGCTAGCTATCTGGCTATCTAGCTATCTATCAATCTAGCTATCTATCAATCTAGCTAGCTATCTAGCTCGCTATCTAGCTATCTATCTAGCTATCTATCAATCTAGCTATCTAGCTAGCTATCTATCAATCTATCTAGCTATCTATCTAGGTATCTAGCTAGATTATCTAGCTATCTATCAATCTATCTAGCTATCTATCTAGCTATCTATCAATCTAGCTATCTAGCTATCTACCAATCTAGCTATCTAGCTAGCTATCAAGCTATCTAGCTATCTATCAATCTAGCTAGCTATCTAGCTATCTAGCTATCTAGCTATCTATCTAGCTATCTAGCTATCTATCTAGCTATCTAGCTGGCTATTTATCTAGCTATCTAGCTATCTAGCTATCTAGCTATCTAGCTATCTATCAATCTAGCTATCAGCTAGATACCTAGATTATCTAGCTATCTATCAATCTAGCTATCTAGCTAGCTAGCTAGCTATCTAGCTATTTATCAATCTATCTATCTATCTATCTATCTATCTATCTATCTATCTATCTATCTATCTATCTATCTATCTATCTATCTATCTATCTATCTATCTATCTATCTATCTATCTATCTATCTATCTATCTATCTATCTATCTATCTAGCTATCTATCTAGCTATCTATCTATCTTTCTTTCTATCTAGCTATCTAGCTTTCTATCTAGCTATCTAGCTATCTATCAGATAGATAGATAGATTATCTAGCTATCTATCAATCTATCTATCTATCTATCTATCTATCTATCTATCTATCTATCTATCTATCTATCTATCTATCTATCTATCTATCTATCTATCTATCTATCTATCTATCTATCTATCTATCTATCTATCTATCTATCTATCTATCTATCTATCTATCTATCTATCTATCTATCTATCTATCTATCTATCTATCTATCCAGCTATCAATCTAGCTAGCTATCTAGCTAGCTAGCTATCTAGCTATCTATCAATCTAGCTATCTAGCTAGCGATCAATCTAGCTATCTATCTAGCAATCTAGCTATCTAGCTAGCTATCTAGCTATCTATCTAGCTATCTATCAATCTAGCTAGATATCTAGCTATCTATCTAGCTATCTAGCTAGCTAACTAGCTATCTATCAATCTAGCTATCTATCTAGCTATCTAGCTATCTATCTAGCTATCTATCAATCTAGCTATCTAGCTATCTAACTCTCTAGCTATCAGTCTAGCTATCTATCTATCTATCTATCTATCTATCTATCTATCTATCTATCTATCTATCTATCTATCTATCTATCAATCTAGCTAGCTATCTAGCTATCTATCCAGCTATCTATCTAGCTATTATCTATCTAGCTATCTATCTAGCTATCTATCAATCTAGCTATCTATATCTATCATCTAGATAGCAAGATTATCTAGCTATCTATCAAACTAGCTATATATCTAGCTATCTATCAATCTAGCTATCTAGCTACCATTCTAGCTATCTAGCTATCTAGCTATCTATCAATCTAGCTAGCTATCTAGCTATCTATCAATCTAGCTATCTAGCTATCTAGCTATCTATCAATCTAGCTAGCTAGCTATCTATCTAGCTATCTAGCCATCTATCAATCTAGCTAGCTATCTAGCTAACTATCAATCTATCTAGCTATCTATCAATCTAGCTAGCTATCTAGCTATCTAGCTATCTATCAATCTAGCTAGCTATCTGGCTATCTAGCTAGATATCTAGCTAGCTAGCTAGCTATCTAGCTATCTATCTAGCTATCTATCAATCTAGCTATCTAGGTAGCTATCTAGCTATCTATCAATCTTTCTAGCTATCTATCTAGCTATCTAGCTAGATTATCTAGCTATCTATCAATCTATCTATCTCGCTATCTATCTAGCTATCTATCAATCTAGCTATCTAGCTATCTACCAATCTAGCTATCTATCTAGCTATCTAGCTATCTATCAATCTAGCTATATATCAATCTAGCTAGCTATCTAGCTATCTAGCTATCTATCTAGCTATCTATCTAGCTATCTAGCTATCTATCTAGCTATCTAGCTGGTTATCTATCTTGCTATCTAGCTCGGCTATCTAGCTAGCTAGCTACCTATCTAGCTATCTAGCTATCTATCTAGCTATCTATCTGGCTATCTAGCTATCTATCTAGCTATCTATCAATCTAGCTATCTAGCTATCTATCAATCTAGCTATCTATCAATCTAGCTCTCTAGCTCTCTATCTATCTGCTATCTATCTAATCTAGCTAGCTATCTATCAATCTATCAATCTAGCTAGCTATCTAGCTATCTATCAATCTAGCTAGCTATCTAGCTCGCTATCTAGCTATCTATCTAGCTATCTATCAATCTAGCTATCTAGCTAGCTATCTATCAATCTATCTAGCTATCTATCTAGCTATCTAGCTAGATTATCTAGCTATCTATCAATCTATCTAGCTATCTATCTAGCTATCTAGCTATCTAGCTATCTATCAATCTAGCTATCTAGCTATCTACCATTCTAGCTATCTAGCTAGCTATATCTATCTAGCTATCTAGCTAGCTATCAAGCTATCTAGCTATCTATCAATCTAGCTATCTATCAATCTAGCTAGCTATCTAGCTATCTAGCTATCTATCTAGCTATCTAGCTATCTATCTAGCTGGCTATTTATCTAGCTATCTAGCTCGGCTATCTAGCTACCTATCTAGCTATCTATCTAGCTATCTATCTATCTATCTATCTATCTATCTATCTATCTATCTATCTATCTATCTATCTATCTATCTATCTATCTATCTATCTATCTATCTATCTATCTATCTATCTATCTATCTATCTATCTATCTATCTATCTATCTATCTATCTATCTATCTATCTATCAATCTAGCTATCAGCTAGATACCTAGATTATCTAGCTATCTAGCTATCTATCTAGCTATCTAGCTATCTAGCTATCTAGCTATCTATCTAGCTATCTATCTATCTATCTATCTATCTATCTATCTATCTATCTATCTATCTATCTATCTATCTATCTATCTATCTATCTATCTATCTATCTATCTATCTATCTAGCTTTCTATCTAGCTATCTAGCTTTCTATCTAGCTATCTAGCTATCTATCAGATAGATAGATAGATAGATTATCTAGCTATCTATCAATCTATCTATCTATCTATCTATCTATCTATCTATCTATCTATCTATCTATCTATCTATCTATCTATCTATCTATCTATCTATCTATCTATCTAGCTTTCTATCTAGCTATCTAGCTTTCTATCAAGCTATCTAGCTATCTATCAGATAGATAGATAGATTATCTATCTATCTATCTATCTATCTATCTATCTATCTATCTATCTATCTATCTATCTATCTATCTATCTATCTATCTATCTATCTATCTATCTATCAATCTAGCTATCAGCTAGATACCTAGATTATCTAGCTATCTAGCTATCTATCTAGCTATCTAGCTATCTAGCTATCTATCTAGCTATCTATCAATCTATCTATCTATCTATCTATCTATCTATCTATCTATCTATCTATCTATCTATCTATCTATCTATCTATCTATCTATCTATCTATCTATCTATCTATCTATCTATCTATCTATCTATCTATCTATCTATCTATCTATCTATCTATCTATCTAGCTTTCTATCTAGCTATCTAGCTTTCTATCTAGCTATCTAGCTATCTATCAGATAGATAGATAGATAGATTATCTAGCTATCTATCAATCTATCTATCTATCTATCTATCTATCTATCTATCTATCTATCTATCTATCTATCTATCTATCTATCTATCTATCTATCTATCTATCTATCTATCTATCTAGCTTTCTATCTAGCTATCTAGCTTTCTATCTAGCTATCTAGCTATCTATCAGATAGATAGATAGATTATCTATCTATCTATCTATCTATCTATCTATCTATCTATCTATCTATCTATCTATCTATCTATCTATCTATCTATCTATCTATCTATCTATCTATCTATCTATCTATCTATCTATCTATCTATCTATCTATCTATCAAGCTATCTAGCTATCTAGCTATCTATCTAGCTATCTAGCTATCTAGCTAGCTATCTAGCTATCTATCTAGCTATCTACCAATCTAGCTAGATATCTAGCAATCTATCTTGCTATCTTTCAATCTAGCTAGCTATCTAGCTATCTATCAATCTATCTAGCTATCTATCAATCTATCAATCTAGCTAGCTATCTGGCTATCTAGCTATCTATCAATCTAGCTATCTATCAATCTAGCTAGCTATCTAGCTCGCTATCTAGCTATCTATCTAGCTATCTATCAATCTAGCTATCTAGCTAGCTATCTATCAATCTATCTAGCTATCTATCTAGGTATCTAGCTAGATTATCTAGCTATCTATCAATCTATCTAGCTATCTATCTAGCTATCTAGCTATCTATCAATCTAGCTATCTAGCTATCTACCAATCTAGCTATCTAGCTAGCTATCAAGCTATCTAGCTATCTATCAATCTAGCTATCTATCAATCTAGCTAGCTATCTAGCTATCTAGCTATCTAGCTATCTATCTAGCTATCTAGCTATCTATCTAGCTATCTAGCTATCTAGCTGGCTATTTATCTAGCTATCTAGCTATCTAGCTATCTATCTATCTAGCTATCAGCTAGATACCTAGATTATCTAGCTATCTATCAATCTAGCTATCTATCTATCTAGCCAGCTATCAATCTAGCTAGCTATCTAGCTAGCTAGCTATCTAGCTATCTATCAATCTAGCTATCTAGCTAGCGATCAATCTAGCTATCTATCTAGCTATCTAGCTATCTAGCTAGCTATCTAGCTATCTATCTAGCTATCTATCAATCTAGCTAGATATCTAGCTATCTATCTAGCTATCTAGCTAGCTAACTAGCTATCTATCAATCTAGCTATCTATCTAGCTATCTAGCTATCTATCTAGCTATCTATCAATCTAGCTATCTAGCTATCTAACCCTCTAGCTATCAGTCTAGCTATCTATCTATCTATCTATCTATCTATCTATCTATCTATCTATCTATCTATCTATCTATCTATCTATCTATCTATCTATCTATCTATCTATCTATCTATCTATCTATCTATCTATCTATCTATCTATCTATCTATCTATCTATCAATCTAGCTAGCTATCTAGCTATCTATCTAGCTATCTATCTAGCTATTATCTATCTAGCTATCTATCTAGCTATCTATCAATCTAGCTATCTATATCTATCATCTAGATAGCAAGATTATCTAGCTATCTATCAAACTAGCTATATATCTAGCTATCTATCAATCTAGCTATCTAGCTACCATTCTAGCTATCTAGCTATCTAGCTATCTATCAATCTAGCTAGCTATCTAGCTATCTATCAATCTAGCTATCTAGCTATCTAGCTATCTATCAATCTAGCTAGCTAGCTATCTATCTAGCTATCTAGCCATCTATCAATCTAGCTAGCTATCTAGCTAACTATCAATCTATCTAGCTATCTATCAATCTAGCTAGCTATCTAGCTATCTAGCTATCTATCAATCTAGCTAGCTATCTGGCTATCTAGCTAGATATCTAGCTAGCTAGCTAGCTATCTAGCTATCTATCTAGCTATCTATCAATCTAGCTATCTAGGTAGCTATCTAGCTATCTATCAATCTTTCTAGCTATCTATCTAGCTATCTAGCTAGATTATCTAGCTATCTATCAATCTATCTATCTAGCTAACTATCTAGCTATCTATCAATCTAGCTATCTAGCTATCTACCAATCTAGCTATCTATCTAGCTATCTAGCTATCTATCAATCTAGCTATATATCAATCTAGCTAGCTATCTAGCTATCTAGCTATCTATCTAGCTATCTAGCTATCTATCTAGCTATCTAGCTGGTTATCTATCTTGCTATCTAGCTCGGCTATCTAGCTAGCTAGCTACCTATCTAGCTATCTAGCTATCTATCTAGCTATCTATCTGGCTATCTAGCTATCTATCTAGCTATCTATCAATCTAGCTATCTAGCTATCTATCAATCTAGCTATCTATCAATCTAGCTCTCTAGCTCTATATCTATCTGCTATCTATCTAATCTAGCTAGCTATCTATCAATCTATCAATCTAGCTAGCTATCTAGCTATCTAGCTATCTATCAATCTAGCTAGCTATCTAGCTCGCTATCTAGCTATCTATCTAGCTATCTATCAATCTAGCTATCTAGCTAGCTATCTATCAATCTATCTAGCTATCTATCTAGCTATCTAGCTAGATTATCTAGCTATCTATCAATCTATCTAGCTATCTATCTAGCTATCTAGCTATCTATCAATCTAGCTATCTAGCTATCTACCATTCTAGCTATCTAGCTAGCTATATCTATCTAGCTATCTAGCTAGCTATCAAGCTATCTAGCTATCTATCAATCTAGCTATCTATCAATCTAGCTAGCTATCTAGCTATCTAGCTATCTAGCTATCTATCTAGCTATCTAGCTATCTATCTAGCTATCTAGCTATCTATCTAGCTGGCTATTTATCTAGCTATCTAGCTCCGCTATCTAGCTACCTATCTAGCTATCTAGCTATCTATCTATCTAGCTATCTATCTATCTATCTATCTATCTATCTATCTATCTATCTATCTATCTATCTATCTATCTATCTATCTATCTATCTATCTATCTATCTATCTATCTATCTATCTATCTATCTATCTATCTATCTATCTATCTATCTATCTATCTATCTATCTATCTAGCTATCAGCTAGATACCTAGATTATCTAGCTATCTAGCTATCTATCTAGCTATCTAGCTATCTAGCTATCTATCTAGCTATCTATCAATCTATCTATCTATCTATCTATCTATCTATCTATCTATCTATCTATCTATCTATCTATCTATCTATCTATCTATCTAGCTTTCTATCTAGCTATCTAGCTTTCTATCTAGCTATCTAGCTATCTATCAGATAGATAGATAGCTAGATTATCTATCTATCTATCTATCTATCTATCTATCTATCTATCTATCTATCTATCTATCTATCTATCTATCTATCTATCTATCTATCTATCTATCTATCTATCTATCTATCTATCTATCTATCTATCTATCTATCTATCTATCAATCTATCTAGCTATCTATCTATCTATCTATCTATCTATCTATCTATCTATCTATCTATCTATCTATCTATCTATCTATCTATCTATCTATCTATCTATCTATCTATCTATCTATCTATCTATCTATCTATCTATCTATCTAGCTATCTATCTAGCTATCTAGCTATCTATCTAGCTATCTATCTAGCTATTATCTATCTAGCTATCTATCTAGCTATTATCTATCTAGCTATCTATCTAGCTATCTAGCTAGCTAACTAGCTAGCTATCAATCTAGCTATCTATCTAGCTATCTAGCTAGCTAACTAGCTATCTATCAATCTAGCTATCTATCTAGCTATCTATCTAGCTATCTATCAATCTAGCTATCTAGCTATCTAGCTCTCTAGCTATCAGTCTAGCTATCTAGCTATCTATCAATCTAGCTAGCTATCTAGCTATCTATCTAGCTATCTATCTAGCTATTATCTATCTAGCTATCTATCTAGCTATCTATCTAGCTATCTAGCTATCTATCAATCTAGCTATCTATATCTATCATCTAGATAGCAAGATTATCTAGCTATCTATCAAACTAGCTATATATCTAG
>NW_028246674.1:245000-250000 GCF_964263255.1 Lissotriton vulgaris
TAGCTATCTAGCTATCTATCTAGCTATCTATCTAGCTATCTAGCTATCTATCTAGCTATCTAGCTGGTTATCTATCTAGCTATCTAGCTCGGCTATCTAGCTAGCTAGCTACCTATCTAGCTATCTTGCTATCTAGCTATCTATCTGGCTATCTATCTATCTATCTATCTATCTATCTATCTATCTATCTATCTATCTATCTATCTATCTATCTATCTATCTATCTATCTATCTATCTATCTATCTATCTATCAATCTAGCTATTTATCAGCTACATACCTAGATTATCTAGCTATCTATTAATCTAGCTATCTAGCTAGCTATCTAGCTATTTATCACTCTAGATATCTATCTATCTATCTAGCTATCTAGCTATCTATCTAGCTATCTATCTATCAATATATCTATCTTTCTATCTATCTATCTATCTATCTATCTATCTATCTATCTATCTATCTATCTATCTATCTATCTATCTATCTATCTATCTATCTATCTATCTATCTATCTATCTATCTATCTATCTATCTATCTATCTATCTATCTATCTATCTATCCACCTCTCTATCAATCTAGCTAGCTATTTAGCTATCTAGCTAGCTCGCTATCTATCTAGCTATCTAGCTATCTATCAAGCTAGCTATCTATCAGCTAGATAGCTAGATTATCTAGCTATCTAGCTATCTATCTAGCTATCTAGCTATCTATCAATCTAGCTATCTAGATATCTATCTATCTAGCTAGCTAGCTATCTAGCTGTCTAGCTATCTAGCTATCTAGCGATCTATCAATCTAGCTATCTATCAATCTAGCTATCTATCAATCTAGCTATCTAGCTAGCGATCTATCAATCTAGCTATCTAGCTATCTAGCTATCTATCCATCTAGCTATCTATCATCTAGATAGCAAGATTATCTAGCTATCTATCAAACTAGCTATCTATCTAGCTATATATTTAGCTATCTATCAATCTAGCTATCTAGCTATCTATTAATCTAGCTATCTATCTAGCTATCTACCATTCTAGGTATCTAGCTATCTATCAATCTAGATAGCTATCTAGCTATCTATCAGTCTAGCTATTTAGCTATCTATCAATCTAGCTAGCTATCTAGCAATCTATCTTGCTATCTTTCAATCTAGCTAGCTATCTAGCTAGCTATCTAGCTATCTATCAATCTATCTAGCTATCTATCAATCTATCAATCTAGCTAGCTATCTGGCTATCTAGCTATCTATCAATCTAGCTATCTATCAATCTAGCTAGCTATCTAGCTCGCTATCTAGCTATCTATCTAGCTATCTATCAATCTAGCTATCTAGCTAGCTATCTATCAATCTATCTAGCTATCTATCTAGGTATCTAGCTAGATTATCTAGCTATCTATCAATCTATCTAGCTATCTATCTAGCTATCTAGCTATCTATCAATCTAGCTATCTAGCTGTCTACCAATCTAGCTATCTAGCTAGCTATCAAGCTATCTAGCTATCTATCAATCTAGCTATCTATCAATCTAGCTAGCTATCTAGCTATCTAGCTATCTAGCTATCTATCTAGCTATCTAGCTATCTATCTAGCTATCTAGCTATCTAGCTGGCTATTTATCTAGCTATCTAGCTATCTAGCTATCTATCAATCTAGCTATCAGCTAGATACCTAGATTATCTAGCTATCTATCAATCTAGCTATCTAGCTAGCTAGCTAGCTATCTAGCTATTTATCTATCTATCTATCTATCTATCTATCTATCTATCTATCTATCTATCTATCTATCTATCTAGCTTTCTATCTAGCTATCTAGCTATCTATCAGATAGATAGATAGATTATCTAGCTATCTATCAATCTATCTATCTATCAATCTATCTATCTATCTATCTATCTATCTATCTATCTATCTATCTATCTATCTATCTATCTATCTATCTATCTATCTATCTATCTATCTATCTATCTATCTATCTATCTATCTATCTATCTATCTATCTATCTATCTATCTATCCAGCTATCAATCTAGCTAGCTATCTAGCTAGCTAGCTATCTAGCTATCTATCAATCTAGCTATCTAGCTAGCGATCAATCTAGCTATCTATCTAGCTATCTAGCTATCTAGCTAGCTATCTAGCTATCTATCTAGCTATCTATCAATCTAGCTAGATATCTAGCTATCTATCTAGCTATCTAGCTAGCTAACTAGCTATCTATCAATCTAGCTATCTATCTAGCTATCTAGCTATCTATCTAGCTATCTATCAATCTAGCTATCTAGCTATCTAACTCTCTAGCTATCAGTCTATCTATCTATCTATCTATCTATCTATCTATCTATCTATCTATCTATCTATCTATCTATCTATCTATCTATCTATCTATCTATCTATCTATCTATCTATCTATCAATCTAGCTAGCTATCTAGCTATCTATCTAGCTATCTATCTAGCTATTATCTATCTAGCTATCTATCTAGCTATCTATCAATCTAGCTATCTATATCTATCATCTAGATAGCAAGATTATCTAGCTATCTATCAAACTAGCTATATATCTAGCTATCTATCAATCTAGCTATCTAGCTACCATTCTAGCTATCTAGCTATCTAGCTATCTATCAATCTAGCTAGCTATCTAGCTATCTATCAATCTAGCTATCTAGCTATCTAGCTATCTATCAATCTAGCTAGCTAGCTATCTATCTAGCTATCTAGCCATCTATCAATCTAGCTAGCTATCTAGCTAACTATCAATCTATCTAGCTATCTATCAATCTAGCTAGCTATCTAGCTATCTAGCTATCTAGCTATCTATCAATCTAGCTAGCTATCTGGCTATCTAGCTAGATATCTAGCTAGCTATCTAGCTAACTATCAATCTATCTAGCTATCTATCAATCTAGCTAGCTATCTAGCTATCTAGCTATCTAGCTATCTATCAATCTAGCTAGCTAGCTATCTATCTAGCTATCTAGCCATCTATCAATCTAGCTAGCTATCTAGCTAACTATCAATCTATCTAGCTATCTATCAATCTAGCTAGCTATCTAGCTATCTAGCTATCTAGCTATCTATCAATCTAGCTAGCTATCTGGCTATCTAGCTAGATATCTAGCTAGCTAGCTAGCTATCTAGCTATCTATCTAGCTATCTATCAGTCTAGCTATCTAGGTAGCTATCCAGCTATCTATCAATCTTTCTAGCTATCTATCTAGCTATCTAGCTAGATTATCTAGCTATCTATCAATCTATCTATCTAGCTATCTATCTAGCTATCTATCAATCTAGCTATCTAGCTATCTAGCTATCTACCAATCTAGCTATCTATCTAGCTATCTAGCTATCTATCAATCTAGCTATATATCAATCTAGCTAGCTATCTAGCTATCTAGCTATCTATCTAGCTATCTATCTAGCTATCTAGCTATCTATCTAGCTATCTAGCTGGTTATCTATCTTGCTATCTAGCTCGGCTATCTAGCTAGCTAGCTACCTATCTAGCTATCTAGCTATCTATCTAGCTATCTATCTGGCTATCTAGCTATCTATCTAGCTATCTATCAATCTAGCTATCTAGCTATCTATCAATCTAGCTATCTATCAATCTAGCTCTCTATCTATCTGCTATCTATCTAATCTAGCTAGCTATCTATCAATCTATCAATCTAGCTAGCTATCTAGCTATCTAGCTATCTATCAATCTAGCTATCTAGCTATCTATCTAGCTATATATCAATCTAGCTATCTAGCTAGCTATCAATCTAGCTAGCTATCTAGCTATCAATCTAGCTAGCTATCTAGCTAGCTATCTAGCTAGCTATCTATCAATCTAGCTAGCTAGCTATCTAGTTATCTATCAATCTAGCTAGCTAGCTATCTATCTAGCTATCTAGCTATCTATCTAGCTATCTAGCTATCTAGCTGGCTATTTATCTAGCTATCTAACTATCTAGCTATCTATCAATCTAGCTATCAGCTAGATACCTAGATTATCTAGCTATCTATCAATCTAGCTATCTAGCTAGCTAGCTAGCTATCTAGCTATTTATCTATCTATCTATCTATCTATCTATCTATCTATCTATCTATCTATCTATCTATCTATCTATCTATCTATCTATCTATCTATCTATCTATCTAGCTTTCTATCTAGCTATCTAGCTATCTATCAGATAGATAGATAGATTATCTAGCTATCTATCAATCTATCTATCTATCAATCTATCTATCTATCTATCTATCTATCTATCTATCTATCTATCTATCTATCTATCTATCTATCTATCTATCTATCTATCTATCTATCTATCTATCTATCTATCTATCTAGCCAGCTATCAATCTAGCTAGCTATCTAGCTAGCTAGCTATCTAGCTATCTATCAATCTAGCTATCTAGCTAGCGATCAATCTAGCTATCTATCTAGCTATCTAGCTATCTAGCTAGCTATCTAGCTATCTATCTAGCTATCTATCAATCTAGCTAGATATCTAGCTATCTATCTAGCTATCTAGCTAGCTAACTAGCTATCTATCAATCTAGCTATCTATCTAGCTATCTAGCTATCTATCTAGCTATCTATCAATCTAGCTATCTAGCTATCTAACTCTCTAGCTATCAGTCTATCTATCTATCTATCTATCTATCTATCTATCTATCTATCTATCTATCTATCTATCTATCTATCTATCTATCTATCTATCTATCTATCTATCTATCTATCTATCTATCAATCTAGCTAGCTATCTAGCTATCTATCTAGCTATCTATCTAGCTATTATCTATCTAGCTATCTATCTAGCTATCTATCAATCTAGCTATCTATATCTATCATCTAGATAGCAAGATTATCTAGCTATCTATCAAACTAGCTATATATCTAGCTATCTATCAATCTAGCTATCTAGCTACCATTCTAGCTATCTAGCTATCTAGCTATCTATCAATCTAGCTAGCTATCTAGCTATCTATCAATCTAGCTATCTAGCTATCTAGCTATCTATCAA
>NW_028246674.1:255000-285000 GCF_964263255.1 Lissotriton vulgaris
ATACCTAGATTATCTAGCTATCTATCAATCTAGCTATCTAGCTAGCTAGCTAGCTATCTAGCTATTTATCTATCTATCTATCTATCTATCTATCTATCTATCTATCTATCTATCTATCTATCTATCTATCTATCTATCTATCTAGCTTTCTATCTAGCTATCTAGCTATCTATCAGATAGATAGATAGATTATCTAGCTATCTATCAATCTATCTATCTATCAATCTATCTATCTATCTATCTATCTATCTATCTATCTATCTATCTATCTATCTATCTATCTATCTATCTATCTATCTATCTATCTATCTATCTATCTATCTATCTATCTATCTATCTATCTATCTATCTATCTATCTATCTATCTATCTATCTATCTAGCCAGCTATCAATCTAGCTAGCTATCTAGCTAGCTAGCTATCTAGCTATCTATCAATCTAGCTATCTAGCTAGCGATCAATCTAGCTATCTATCTAGCTATCTAGCTATCTAGCTAGCTATCTAGCTATCTATCTAGCTATCTATCAATCTAGCTAGATATCTAGCTATCTATCTAGCTATCTAGCTAGCTAACTAGCTATCTATCAATCTAGCTATCTATCTAGCTATCTAGCTATCTATCTAGCTATCTATCAATCTAGCTATCTAGCTATCTAACTCTCTAGCTATCAGTCTATCTATCTATCTATCTATCTATCTATCTATCTATCTATCTATCTATCTATCTATCTATCTATCTATCTATCTATCTATCTATCTATCTATCTATCTATCTATCAATCTAGCTAGCTATCTAGCTATCTATCTAGCTATCTATCTAGCTATTATCTATCTAGCTATCTATCTAGCTATCTATCAATCTAGCTATCTATATCTATCATCTAGATAGCAAGATTATCTAGCTATCTATCAAACTAGCTATATATCTAGCTATCTATCAATCTAGCTATCTAGCTACCATTCTAGCTATCTAGCTATCTATCAATCTAGCTAGCTATCTAGCTATCTATCAATCTAGCTATCTAGCTATCTAGCTATCTATCAATCTAGCTAGCTAGCTATCTATCTAGCTATCTAGCCATCTATCAATCTAGCTAGCTATCTAGCTAACTATCAATCTATCTAGCTATCTATCAATCTAGCTAGCTATCTAGCTATCTAGCTATCTATCAATCTAGCTAGCTATCTGGCTATCTAGCTAGATATCTAGCTAGCTAGCTAGCTATCTAGCTATCTATCTAGCTATCTATCAATCTAGCTATCTAGGTAGCTATCTAGCTATCTATCAATCTTTCTAGCTATCTATCTAGCTATCTATCAATCTAGCTATCTAGCTATCTAGCTATCTACCAATCTAGCTATCTATCTAGCTATCTAGCTATCTATCAATCTAGCTATATATCAATCTAGCTAGCTATCTAGCTATCTAGCTATCTATCTAGCTATCTATCTAGCTATCTAGCTATCTATCTAGCTATCTAGCTGGTTATCTATCTTGCTATCTAGCTCGGCTATCTAGCTAGCTAGCTACCTATCTAGCTATCTAGCTATCTATCTAGCTATCTATCTGGCTATCTAGCTATCTATCTAGCTATCTATCAATCTAGCTATCTAGCTATCTATCAATCTAGCTATCTATCAATCTAGCTCTCTATCTATCTGCTATCTATCTAATCTAGCTAGCTATCTATCAATCTATCAATCTAGCTAGCTATCTAGCTATCTAGCTATCTATCAATCTAGCTATCTAGCTATCTATCTAGCTATCTATCAATCTAGCTATCTAGCTAGCTATCAATCTAGCTAGCTATCTAGCTATCAATCTAGCTAGCTATCTAGCTAGCTATCTAGCTAGCTATCTATCAATCTAGCTAGCTAGCTATCTAGTTATCTATCAATCTAGCTAGCTAGCTATCTATCTATCTAGCTATCTAGCTCTCTAGCTCTCTAGCTCTCTAGCTCTCTATCTATCAATCTATCAATCTATCAATCTATCTAGCTATCTAGCTAGCTATCTAGCTATCTAGCTATCTAGCTATCAATCTAGCTATCAATCTAGCTATCTATTAAGCTAGCTATCTATCTATCAATCTAGCTAGATATCTAGCTAGCTAGCTATGTAAATGTAAATTGATACTTGTATAGCGCACTACTCACCCGCATGGGTCTCAAGGCACTTGTACGAATACAGCTGTGTAACCCATCCTGGCTTTCCCTGTGAGGCGTCCACTCCTGGGCACCCCCAAGGTGGAGGCCAGGCATCCTTAGCGTTGTGGGGGCCGTTGTGGAGATTAAGCAAGCTATTGCCCAGAGTTGCAGAGTGGGACTCCATGAGTGGAATAGGCAACGAGACGAGAATTATCAGGTCAGTGGAATTTTGAGCCCAAGACCCGCTGAGGCGGGGAATTGAACCCTGGTCCCGGGCTAGACCTCTGCATCAGGGTCTGCCGCTCTAACCATTGAGCCACACTTCTATCTATCTATCTATCTATCTATCTATCTATCTATCTATCTATCTATCTATCTATCTATCTATCTATCTATCTATCTATCTATCTATCTATCTATCTATCTATCTATCTATCTATCTAGATATCTATCTAGCTAGATATCTATCTAGCTATCTATATGGCTATCTATCTAGCTATCTATCAATCTAGATAGATTAATAGATAGCTGGATAGCTAGATTGATAGATAGCTAGATTGATAGATAGCTAGATAGCTAGCTAACAAGCTAACTAGCTAGCTATCTATCAATCTAGCTATCTATCTAGCTATCTAGCTATCTATCAATCTACCTATCTAGCTATCTAGCTCTCTAGCTATCAGTCTAGCTATCTAGCTATCTATCAATCTAGCTAGATATCTAGCTAGCTATCTATCTATCTAGCTATCTATCTAGCTATCTATCTAGCTATCTAGCTAGCTATCAATCTAGCTATCTATCATCTAGATAGCAAGATTATCTAGCTATCTAGCTATCTATCAAACTAGCTATATATCTAGCTATCTATCTAGCTATCTATCAATCTAGCTATCTAGCTATCTATCAATCTAGCTATCTATCTAGCTGTCTAGCTATCTAGCTATCTATCTAGCTATCTAGCGATATATCAATCTAGCTATCTATCAATCTAGCTATCTAGCTATCTAGCTAACTTTCTATCTAGCTATCTAGCTATCTAGCTAGCTATCTAGCTATCTATCAATCTAGCTATCTATCAATCTAGCTATCAGCTATCTATTAATCTATCTAGCTATCTAGCTATCTATCTAGCTATCTAGCTATCTAGCTATCTAGCCATCTAGCTCTCTAGCTATCTAGCTATCAGTCTAGCTATCTAGCTATCTATCAATCTAGCTAGATATCTAGCTATCTGGCTATCTATCTATCTATCTAGCTATCTATCTATCTAGCTATCTATCTAGCTATCTAGCTATCTATCAATCTAGCTATCTATCATCTAGATAGCAAGATTATCTAGCTATCTATCAAACTAGCTATCTATCTAGCTATATATTTAGCTATCTATCAATCTAGCTATCTAGCTATCTATCTAGCTATCTATCAATCTACCTATCTACCTATCTAGCTATCTAGCTCTCTAGCTATCAGTTTAGCTATCTAGCTATCTATCAATCTAGCTAGATATCTAGCCATCTATCTAGCTATCTAGCTATCTATCTATCTATCTATCTATCTATCTATCTATCTATCTATCTATCTATCTAGCTATCTATCTATCTAGCTATTTATCTAGCTATCTAGCTATCTATCAATCTAGCTATCTATCATCTAGATAGCAAGATTATCTAGCTATCTATCAAACTAGCTATCTATCTAGCTACATATTTAGCTATCTATCAATCTAGCCATCTAGCTATCTATTAATCTAGCTATCTATCTAGCTATCTACCATTCTAGCTATCTAGCTATCTATCAATCTAGATAGCTATCTAGCTATCTATCAGTCTAGCTATCTAGCTATCTATCAATCTAGCTAGCTATCTAGCTATCTATCTAGCTATCTTTCAATCTAGCTAGCTATCTAGATATCTATCAATCTATCTAGCTATCTATCAATCTATCTAGCTATCTAGCTATCTAGCTATCTATCAATCTAGCTATCTAGCTATCTATCAATCTAGCTAGCTATCTAGCTCGCTATCTATCTAGCTATCTAGCTAGCTATCTATCAATCTATCTAGCTATCTATCTAGCTATCTAGCTAGATTATCTAGCTATCTATCAATCTATCTAGCTATCTATCTAGCTATCTAGCTATCTAGCTATCTAGCTATCTATCAATCTAGCTATCTAGCTATCTACCAATCTAGCTATCTAGCTAGCTATATCTATCTAGCTATCTAGCTAGCTATCAAGCTATCTAGCTATCTATCAATCTAGCTATCTATCAATCTAGCTAGCTATCTAGCTATCTAGCTATCTAGCTATCTAGCTAGCTATCTAGCTATCTAGCTATCTATCTATCTATCTATCTATCTATCTATCTATCTATTCACTGAAAAAACCATAGGTTTCACACCAGTTATAGTTAGGAATTAGCATTTAAAAAACCTTACAAATTCACTGAAAAAACCATAGGTTTCACACCAGTTATAGTTAGCTGGAAATTTTACTGATATAAAACCATTGAAATTCCCACGTTATAGTTAGTCGGACTCACTATAACTTGCGCGTACAATGCACTGCTGATGACGTCACATATTACATCACTCATGACATGGTCAGTGACATCACTCATGACATCACTGATGACACCATCCAGTGAATGTGTGTCTTTCTGAAAAATAACTTTGTTTTATATATGTATTTGTAAAGGTCGATGGAAGAATAAATGTTTAAATACGTGTGTAAATGGATGTTTTTTTAAAAAAAAATTGGTTGGGTAACTGGCTTATTACGTGTATCTTAGTGAATACATATATTAGCGAGTATTGTTTAAATATTTAAATGTTTGTATCAGTGTTTCTCTTTGTGTATAAGTGGCTGCAGGGGTTGGTGACTGACTCACTGTTTGTATGTGTTTTGAAGACAGCATATGTGCAGGACTGTATGGGTGGATGAGTGTGTATATGTGTGTGTTAGTGAGTGAATGACTGTCTCACTAGTGTCTTCATTAGTAACGACATATGTTTTAATCTAGTATATGTGAGTATTGATGTATATAAGTGAGTATAGTATATATAGTGAGAGATTGTACAAGTTCCTGTTTAAATAAGTATGTGTTTCTATAAGTGATTGTTTAGGAGAGTAAGTATGGGTAAGTTTCCTTAGAAGTAAGGTGGTAGTGTGTGTATAAATGTATATGCAAATAAATGGATGTTCAATAGTTTATTTGCATGTGTGAGTATGTGTGTGAGTAACTTTTGGATGACTGCTGATGTGTAACAGGATGTATAGGTGTATCACTACATATGATGAGTGAGTATATATGAGTGACTATATAGAACTATTGGTGAATGAGTGGATGTGTATATAGATGGTGGAATTACTGAATTGGTTGTTGTTACTGGTTTGGGTATCTCCATTTTTTTGAAAATGTTTGTTTCTATTTTTGAATATGTGTTTCAAGCGTTACATTACACTGAAATTAGGTCTGTCACTCTGTCACAAGGATGGTGTCATCAGTGATGTCATGAGTGATGTCACTGACCATGTCATGAGTGATGTAATATGTGACGTCATCAGCAGTGCATTGTACGCGCAAGTTATAGTGAGTCCGACTAACTATAACGTGGGAATTTCAATGGTTTTATATCAGTAAAATTTCCAGCTAACTATAACTGGTGTGAAACCTATGGTTTTTTCAGTGAATTTGTAAGGTTTTTTAAATGCTAATTCCTAACTATAACTGGTGTGAAACCTATGGTTTTTTCAGTGAATTTCATAGGTTTTTTTAATGCTAATTCCTAACTATAACTGGTGTGTAACCTATGGTTTTTTCAGTGAATTTCATAGGTTTTTTTAATGCTAATTCCTAACTTTTTATACAGACTCATACCTATGTGTTTTTTAGTGAATTGCTAAAGTATGTTTTTGTAAAAATGAACACTATAATGTATATTGAGATAATATTTTTAATTTAAAATATTTTTTTTTTATATTTCACTTTGGTGCGCTTTCGGTGCGCGCACCCGTGCGCGTACCGTCAGCGCACTAACAAAAAAAAAGAAAAAAAAAATGAAGGAGGGACTGTGTAATAGATAGTAAGACAGATAAAAAGTGTAAAAGGAAGTAACTGAGAAAAGAAAAATGAATAAGGGAGCAAAAGAAAGAAGAAATAGGAAGAACACTAAAGTAGAGGTTAAGGGACAATATAAATGGATATTGAAAGTAAAAAGAAGGACAGTTAAGTATGAGAATGACAGGTAGTGACGGAATCAGAGGAAAAGAATAGCAGCGATTGAGGGAAAGTAAATATCAGTGAATATAAGTAAAGAGGGGTGAAAGAGGGTACATATAAGTGAATAAGGGCAACACATGGGGAGTAATAGAGAGAAAGAAGAGAGAGAGTAAAAGAAAGACAAAAGGAAGAACTAACTGAACTACAGTACAATGAGTGTGAAAGAAAAAAAAATGGAGAAAGAGAAAGAGGGTTAGGAAACTAAAGCAGTGGTACTAAGAGAATATAAAAAAGATAAAAAGTGGTGGAAGGAACTGAGGAAATGCAGATAGTTCCTATTAGATTAAGAAGTTGTGAATGAAGTACAGTAAAGAAACAGCAATGAAAAAAGAGTGTAAATTAGTAAAGAGAGGTAAATAAGGGTGAAAAAGAAAATGAGTGCATAACAATGTGAACACAATATAAATTACATAATGCAAACTACACAATAACTTCTACAATATGTTACATTATTTATTTTTGCTGTTCTCAGAATATATTGAATTCCACTTAAATTAGTGAGTTCAAAGTCTTCATCATATAACAGCGGGAAAAAAAAAACACAATCCAAAAGATTGTGTTTAAAAAAACCCATTCAAACATACATCTCATATATGTACACTAATCTTTGATTCACTTACTTTTCCATGAGGCCAAGTAGAAGATAGTGAAGGTCCTTTTGGTAGAAAAAAAGTCTGCTGTTCCTTATGAGTTCCTTTTCATCGACTTCCTATGAAAAAAGATCTAAAAACATCATACCATACACAATCCTCACGGCCAATTTGTGTCTGATATATCGGTATTTTTTACTTTGAGATCCACTTAAAGTATCTACATGAGATAAATAATTTCAAATATTAGATTAACTAACTAACTAACTAACTTTTATTAACTATTCCCGTCTTCAAAGGCCAATTCCCTTTACTAAAACTTTGGTTTTAAAAACACTAGATAAGAATTTGTAGAGTCATAAGGCAAACGTTGTTTATAAGTTAAATGAGAATCATTGCAGTAACTCCATCCATTTTCAGATTTTAAGTAGCATGTATAATGTCCTGAGGTGGTCGAAGGTCCATCATGATAAATAATAGCTTCAGTTGTAAAGGTCCTTCCAGAAATTGATAACTGAGAAGCCACAAAATTTTTGATAGAAGTTGTCAATTTAGTTCCATCAGGTCTACATCGTTGGAAAATTAAAATGATATACTGCCCATACCTTTGTATAAATAATGTGGACAGCATTGTACAGTTACATTGGGTACACACCATATTATGATCTGCTGCTTTAACTAGATTTTTAAAAGACACTGATTTACAGTCTGGTAAAGTCAAATATATAAATCTTTCAGTGTCTATTGTAGTAGTACTTGATAAACTACAATTGTGGCAGTCATGCTGCCATTGATAAGAAAGACTGAAAAGATTATCTACATCTACACCTTCATCTTCCAAAACACCAAACATATACATTAAAAATTCCTGACAATCCTGCTGAATGTTCTGTGAAAATTTATCTTGACCAGAACACAAATCTAAAATATTTCGAATTTCTGTTACACTTTCTATTTGTGCTGTAACACTGCTACATTTCTGAAATACAGAATTCAATAAACCACACAATCTTTGATCCCGATTTTCAACAATCTGTTCTTGTAAACTTTTAAGAAAAAAAACAACATTAACCACTACATTAGCATAGCAGTTGACACCAGAACTGTTTTCAAACTGAAATCCAACAACATTTTCTCCACAATTCTTTTTCTTCCTGTTTTCAATTACAGTTTTCTCTACTTTTTGTCTTTTTGCAACTACCTCACTACAATTATCCTCATTTCTTCTTTTTCGGCCTACCACACGTTTTTCAAACAGAGGATATTGAGGCAAATGTGGAGCATACTCTCTTCTTAACCTATTGTATTCTTTAACACAATCTAGATCGGCAGAAATATTTGTCTCATCACATGCAATCAAATACAATCCTGATAAAGTTCTGACTCGAGATAATGCCACATATGCCATACCCTCTTTAAACACAGATCTTCCAATGTTCACCAATGCACTATCTACACTTAAACCTTGAGATTTATGAATTGTCACTGCATACGCCAAACAAACAGGAAACTGTTTTCGGCGAACATATAAGTCTTTTACAAGTAAAAATCTAGCAGAACAACGACTTATTTGTTGTACTTGTTCAATGCCATCAAATTTTATTTTTAAAAATTCAATTCCATCTCTATTTCTGTAATTCACAAAATCAACAACATAACCCATTGCTCCATTTACCAGACCGCTTTCAACATTTAAATTCCTTCTCAAAATGATACGACAATTTAAACACACATTCAGAGTCTTTTCAAAACCAGCTGTTTTTGAAATACTTTTCTCCAATGAATGCAATTTAATTTTCAAATTTTCTGACAAAACAATTGTTGCACCCATATGCTCTATTTTATCTATTGCTTCTAGTTTCACAATCTCTTCATTTTCTAAGTCTAACATTTTTTGGTTGAAGATGGAACATTCTTGCAGAGTTGGCATCAAACATATCCCAGATTTCTTCTCAGTCATTTTTTTAAAAATATTCTCTGGAAGAATGTTTTCATTTGGATACAAATTTGAAATTAATCGACTATGCAAAGCTTTTTTCCCTTTCTCAGTCATTTTGCCAATTCTTACATCTTGTAGAATATTTTTATAATCTTCATCCTTAGCCTGTCGCATATTTTGAAGCAGTTCAGCATATTTAAAATTTAGCCATATATTAACATTTCCAATGCTTCCAAGGGACTTCCTGGTATCTTCATGCGTGAGCATTTTAAACACTGGTTGTCCTTTTACTGGAGTCAACTGCAATAGATCTCCAAAAACAATAATGTGTTTTCCTCCAAATAACACATCATAGTCTGTTTTAAGAATTTCTTGCATTCTCAAATGCACAAAAGCAAGCATTAGATTTGAGACCATGCTTACTTCATCTATGATAAGAAGTTTCATTTTCTTCAAGACTCTTGAAACTTCAGAACACGCATCTCCAGATAGCTTGTTGTAATGCAATTTATTATCATGTTCAACTGGCAGCATCAATAAACGATGTAGAGTAATCCCTTTAATGTTATGTGCTGCCAGACCAGTTGGAGCAGTTACAACACAAGACAGTGGTGAATCAGTCCTTTTCTGCAGATAACTTGCAACGGCTTTAATTAGAAAACTTTTTCCTGTCCCCGCTTCTCCACTTACATACAGTCGGACAGGGTCAAATAATATACATGAGCACTCTTTTTTCTCATGTCTGAATCCATGTTCAATCTGCTCTGTGACTTCATCATATATCTTTTTCTGCTCAATGTTTAGTTGCGTTACCAAATCTTCTAAGTTAACTCCATCCTCTTGAGCTTGTTCCATAGCTCTTTCCACCTCATCCATGGCAGTGGCAGCTTCATTTTGGATAATTGGTCCTCCTAGTGGATCCTGGCTCAATGAAGTAGAACTCTGACTATCTTGAGAACTGTTTCTAGCTATCTCTTCAGCAATTGTGGTTTCTTGCTCCATTTCTTCATTCAACATTTGCAGATAATTTAGAAAAATAGGACATTCTATGGTATCCTTAGTTGCATTAAAAGAGTCTTCATAACAGAGAAAATCTCCAAGTAGTTCCTCTTCTGTACGCCATGGCTTAAAGAGTTGCAAAAGAGCTAAGTAGTAAAATTCTCTTTTGTCTGGAACTTCACAACTCAATTTTCGATGATTAATCAAATGGCCTTTTTTCTGCTTCACTAGACATCCTTCATAGCCAATGAGTGCATATTTTCCATTATTGATATCTTCTGTGATGTTCCTCTTATAACTGTAGTTTTGAAGAACTTCATACAAACATGTGTTCTCAAGGTGAGTACTTCTATTTGGATAGTATGTATCCAACATATTTGTCTTCAAAATATCTGTACTGTTTGGTTCTTTTTCCGCCAAATATTCAATTTCTTGTACAGATTTCAAAACTCGGTTTCGTGTGGCAGCAAGACCAAGACTCACCCAAATGATTGTTCTTGATTTGGCATAGAGACTTGCTGATGATAACCGATCAGAACATTCATATGCTCCAATTTCTCGATGCGACAACATCTTCAGACTGAAACTGTATAATTTCTTGCTTAGACTCTTTTCATGTGAAATGTCCTCCCACATTTCCTTCAGTTCTGTCTTTTCTTTTTTGGTGATGTAAGATGTCACATATCGAGCCACAGCAATAGAGTTGTCTGCAACGAACTGAATATCCATGTTAGCATTCCACATGGACAAAATCACTGGGTTGTAATCGTTGATGTACTTAGATTCTTCATTTCTTTTCAAATTATATGTGTTTTTGGGAGATTTTCTCGTCACAGTATGTCGTAGAGATGACATCAAATTATTTACTCTTCCCTTAGAAATCACTGGTCGAGGAAATGCAAAACGACATTTCGTGTAGTACTTTTCCTTGTTTTTAAATTTTCGACGACAGTACTTTCCACAACGATGAGATTGAAAACGTAAAACTTGTTGCCTTAAATTGTTTTCTTCAGTAGATTTTGGAACAGCACATGTTGAATACTCTTCAATGAAACTCATCACTGTTTCATCTGAATCTGTTCCAAATTTGGGTGCATCTTTAATCCACAACAACATATGTATATGAGGAGCACCTCTCGCTTGATATTCCTTCCTCCAAAAGAAATCCAAAACCTCTCCAAGGGGAGGATTTTTTTTGTTGGTAATAAAAGACATCATAGCTTCAAATCTATGATTAAAATATCTGCAAACATTCACTGGATCTAAAGAACACAGTTCTCCTGGTGTTTTCAATTCTATATTTGGTATGTTTTCATTTGCCTCTCGTAGAAATTGAAGTAAATCGTCCCATGCATACTCAGCACAGCTAAGAGTGAGGAACCATGTAGGAGTTCCTAAGTTTCTTAGCATACATTTCAATTCTCCATGACGACGAAACCAATACTCATTGGTTCCACGTTGACATGCCATGAGATTGATTAGCTGAGATTCCAAAATACTGTCTTGCAGATTAACTTTCTCCATAAAGTCCCTTGCACATACATTTTGCAAATGAGGTCCACTTTTTAATATATGATTAACTGCATAAGAAAGCCCAGACAAATCACTTTCAAACAGTAGATGAAATAAATATGGAATGCATTGACGAAACCTTGGATCTTCTGCATATAATCTTAGAGTCCGGTATTCAGCTGCAGGAATTTGAACTGGTCGATCATCATATCGTCCACCACAACCTGTTGGAAATAATTGTGGAAAACAACGAGCTTCCAAACTTTCTTCCCATACACTAATGGGACTTCCTTTTGCTGCCTTCATTTGAAACAAGTCAATTGCATTTCCCATTACTTCTTTGGAATGCAAAGGATGAACAGTATAATGTTCATATATTTCTTCAGTTCTAGACACATCAACTTTTTCAATTTGACCAACTGAAGAATCACTATCTTCTTCTGTAGCTGTTTCCTCAACTCCAACACTTACATGTTTGTAGTACTCATTGTTTTTAACTAAATACAACGTTGCCTTCTTGACTTTTTTCACATCCACTAAATCTTGCCAAATTTTCTTACTCTTTGTTGGAACCCCATTAACTAGAATAACTAAAGGATCTTCTTCTACTCTTTCTACACCAATTGTATTAATATTTTTCTTTACATCTAGAGGCAAATAAACAACTCTTCCCTTTAATCCTCTCAGTAAATCTGATGGAGGCAATTTCCCTGTCTTAGGCTCCATGCGTACAATAGCCTGAAAAGGATGGACACATTGAATCAAAATAGATTCATAAGTATTTAGATCCATCAATTCAGAAGGAATATCTATCAACTGAAGATTATTATAAACTGCTCTTGCAGGCATTCTATTTTCATTTAATTTTTTCAAACAATAAGTGCAAATACGCTGATCCAAACTCAAATCAAAAGAATTCTCCACCAACAAATAACTTACAAAATCCTCCCATTCACTATTATTTTCCAATTCACTTTTTGCATATAAATCAACTAACCTAGTCTGAATTTTATAATGAGTCCGTCGACAACACACACAAGTTACATTAGGCCTCTCACTTGATTTCACCTTAAACTTGATAATTTCCTCATCAAACTTTTCAATACTTGAAATTTGTCCATTATCTTCTGCATTGCCATCCATTACTATATCTATTTCTACACTGTCCTCTTTGTTCCCAAAATAACAAAACTCAATTTCTTCACAAATAGTCTTCACATCCACTTCAGATCCATGCAAAAGAGCACTATTTAACTGTTTAAGCTTAAGTGCAGGACTTTTTGCATAATACAACTTCCTCACTAATTTCCTTACATTATTATGATGCACTGCTAACATCCTAAAATGATGAAAAACACTCCGACAAACTTTTCTAGAAAGACATGCTAGTGAATGCCCTTGCAAACCTGTGCTTTCTCTCACTCTGCAAGGATCTAACTCTTGCAGGATCTTCATTTTTTGTTTGAGACTTTTTTTACTATATGTACGTAAGAAATTTCGAAGCAAATCAATTGATTCCTGTCGCACACTACAAATACTACTGCATTTCCATGTGTACACTGGACCCTTAGTACGTCTCCCTAAAACTTCATCAGCTAACACCTCTTCTGCATCTCTAGGTACAAGTTTCTCTTTTTCCATCACACAACTATCTTTCACCTCATAGGCACGACCACTGGTGTCAACCGCATGCACCAAATCATTTTCCTGAAAGTAACTCTCCTCATTAAAAAAAGGCTCAGAACTTGAACTATGCATCCATTCACCAGAAAATACTTCACAAAAATTACTCCGATTAATAATTCTTTTCCATCTACTGTTCGATTTGAAAACATCCATTGCCTTATTAAGTATCCTAATTCTATTGATTATTAAAATAAATAATTTTTTCTTAACTTCAAAAGCCTGATCAACAATCTTTTCTACACTTTTCTTTTTCTTGTAAAAAGCAGCTTTTAGTTTACTTTTCTTTTCATTTTTTAGCAAATTTAAAACTACCCTATTGCGAAACATTCGCCTACGAATGTCCCTAAAAACATTTACCCTTCTATTGCTAACCATTCTCTTCTCTCCTGGTCCAATGGAAACATTTTTTGTGGGCTTCTCTTTCCTTTTTAGATTTGTTGACTTTTTCTGTATATTCACATTAGCAATTTCATTTTTTTTCCTACGACATATGTTACGAAGAAAAGACTTAATTGGCTTACCAGAAGCTTTTCTGGTGTTTTTTGAAGTAGTTGTTGAAGAGGATTCCATAAACTCTGTTGTTGATGTTCTCCTTTTCCGTATGGTATTTTTGATTTTTCTTTGCCTTGAAGGCATTTTTGCTTGCTTTTCAGAAGTTGATTTGAATCTGTTGTTCTGTTAAAAAAACACATGAAAGACCACTATTAGCAAACAACAAAGTAATGTTAAAAAGCAAACAATATAAACAATAAATTGCAACATATTTAAGTTTATACAATAGCAACTCATGGCTTTATTTTTAAAGGCCTTGCGCCACCAGTGCGTCACTTATTACCCATGTTTAAAGTCAAGCATCAGCTGCACATGGCATTCATAAATAAAGGCCAAATGCAAATACCAATCAATTGCACCCAAAAATCGATTTTTCAATAACATGTAAGAAACACTGCGCAAAACCTAAGTACAACCACTCAATATCATCAAACAAAGTCAGGGTCTGATTTATAAAGGCCTTGCGCCACCAGTGCGTCACTTATTACCCATGTTTAAAGTCTTGCATCGGCTGCACATGGCAATCATAAATAAGGGCCAAATACATATACCAATCAATTGCACCCAAAAATCGATTTTTGAATAACATGTAAGAAACACTGCGCAGAACCTATGTACAACCAATCAATATCATCAAACAAAGTCAGGGCCTTATTTATGAAAGCCTTGCGCCACCAGTGCGTCACTTATTACCCATGTTTAAAGTCATGCATCAGTTGCACATGGCAATCATAAATAAGGGCCAAATACATATACCAATCAATTGCACCCCAAAATCGATTTTTCAATAACATGTAAGAAACACTGCGCAAAACCTAAGTACAACCACTCAATATCATCAAACAAAGTCAGGGCCTTATTTATGAAAGCCTTGCGCCACCAGTGCGTCACGTATTACCCATGTTGAAAGTCATGCATCGGCTGCACATGGCAATCATAAATAAGGGCCAAATACATATACCAATCAATTGCACCCAAAAATCGATTTTTGAATAGCATGTAAGAAACACTGCGCAAAACCTAAGTACAACCACTCAATATCATCAAACAAAGTCAGGGCCTTATTTATGAAAGCCTTGCGCCACCAGTGCGTCACATATTACCCATGTTGAAAGTCATGCATCGGCTGCACATGGCAATCATAAATAAGGGCCAAATACATATACCAATCAATTGCACCCAAAAATCAATTTTTGAATAACATGTAAGAAACACTGCGCAGAACCTATGTACAACCAATCAATATCATCAAACAAAGTCAGGGCCTTATTTATGAAAGCCTTGCGCCACCAGTGCGTCACGTATTACCCATGTTTAAAGTCATGCATCGGCTGCACATGGCAATCATAAATAAGGGCCAAATACATATACCAATCAATTGCACCCAAAAATCGATTTTTGAATAACATGTAAGAAACACTGTGCAGAACCTATGTACAACCAATCAATATCATCAAACAAAGTCAGAGCCTTATTTATGAAAGCCTTGCGCCACCAGTGCGTCACTTATTACCCATGTTTAAAGTCATGCATCAACTGCACATGGCAATCATAAATAAGTGCCAAATACATATACCAATCAATTGCACCCAAAAATCGATTTTTGAATAACATGTAAGGAACACTGCACAGAACCTAAGTACAACCACTCAATATCATCAAACAAAGTCAGGCCTTATTTATGAAAGCCTTGCGCCACCAGTGCGTCACTTATTACCCATGTTTAAAGTCATGCATCAGTTGCACATGGCAATCATAAATTAGGGCCAAATACATATACTAATCAATTGCACCCAAAAATCAATTTTACAATAACATGTAAGAAACACGGCGCAGAACCTAAGTACAACCAATCAATATCATCAAACAAAGTCAGGGCCTTATTTATGAAAGCCTTGCGCCACCAGTGCGTCACGTATTACCCATGTTGAAAGTCATGCATCGGCAGCACATGACAATCATAAATAAGGGCCAAATACATATACCAATCAATTGCACCCAAAAATCGATTTTTGAATAACATGTAAGGAACACTGCACAGAACCTAAGTACAACCACTCAATATCATCAAACAAAGTCAGGGCCTTATTTATGAAAGCCTTGCGCCACCAGTGCGTCACGTATTACCCATGTTTAAAGTCATGCATCGGCTGCACATGGCAATCATAAATAAGGGCCAAATACATATACCAATCAATTGCACCCAAAAATCGATTTTTGAATAGCATGTAAGAAACACTGCGCAAAACCTAAGTACAACCACTCAATATCATCAAACAAAGTCAGGGCCTTATTTATGAAAGCCTTGCGCCACCAGTGCGTCACGTATTACCCATGTTGAAAGTCATGCATCGGCTGCACATGGCAATCATAAATAAGGGCCAAATACATATACCAATCAATTGCACCCAAAAATCGATTTTTGAATAACATGTAAGAAACACTGCACAGAACCTAAGTACAACCACTCAATATCATCAAACAAAGTCAGGCCTTATTTATGAAAGCCTTGCGCCACCAGTGCGTCACTTATTACCCATGTTTAAAGTCATGCATCAGTTGCACATGGCAATCATAAATTAGGGCAAAATACATATACTAATCAATTGCACCCAAAAATCAATTTTACAATAACATGTAAGAAACACGGCGCAGAACCTAAGTACAACCAATCAATATCATCAAACAAAGTCAGGGCCTTATTTATGAAAGCCTTGCGCCACCAGTGCGTCACGTATTACCCATGTTGAAAGTCATGCATCGGCTGCACATGGCAATCATAAATAAGGGCCAAATACATATACCAATCAATTGCACCCAAAAATCGATTTTTGAATAACATGTAAGGAACACTGCACAGAACCTAAGTACAACCACTCAATATCATCAAACAAAGTCAGGGCCTTATTTATGAAAGCCTTGCGCCACCAGTGCGTCACTTATTACCCATGTTTAAAGTCATGCATCAGCTGCACATGGCATTCATAAATAAGGGCCAAATACATATACCAATCAATTGCACCCAAAAATCGATTTTTCAATAACATGTAAGAAGCACTGTGCAGAACCTATGTACAACCAATCAATATCATCAAACAAAGTCAGAGCCTTATTTATGAAAGCCTTGCGCCACCAGTGCGTCACTTATTACCCATGTTTAAAGTCATGCATCAGCTGCACATGGCAATCATAAATAAGGGCCAAATACATATACCAATCAATTGCACCCAAAAATCGATTTTTGAATAACATGTAAGGAACACTGCACAGAACCTAAGTACAACCACTCAATATCATCAAACAAAGTCAGGCCTTATTTATGAAAGCCTTGCGCCACCAGTGCGTCACTTATTACCCATGTTTAAAGTCATGCATCAGTTGCACATGGCAATCATAAATTAGGGCAAAATACATATACTAATCAATTGCACCCAAAAATCGATTTTTCAATAACATGTAAGAAACACGGCGCAGAACCTAAGTAGAACCAATCAATATCATCAAACAAAGTCAGGGCCTTATTTATGAAAGCCTTGCGCCACCAGTGCGTCACTTATTACCCATGTTTAAAGTCATGCATCAGCTGCACATGGCATTCATAAATAAGGGCCAAATACATATACCAATCAATTGCACCCAAAAATCGATTTTTGTTTAACATGTAAGAAGCACTGTGCAGAACCTATGTACAACCAATCAATATCATCAAACAAAGTCAGAGCCTTATTTATGAAAGCCTTGCACCACCAGTGCGTCACTTATTACCCATGTTTAAAGTCATGCATCAGCTGCACATGGCAATCATAAATAAGGGCCAAATACATATACCAATCAATTGCACCCAAAAATCGATTTTTGAATAACATGTAAGGAACACTGCACAGAACCTAAGTACAACCACTCAATATCATCAAACAAAGTCAGGCCTTATTTATGAAAGCCTTGCGCCACCAGTGCGTCACTTATTACCCATGTTTAAAGTCATGCATCAGTTGCACATGGCAATCATAAATTAGGGCAAAATACATATACTAATCAATTGCACCCAAAAATCGATTTTTTAATAACATGTAAGAAACACGGCGCAGAACCTAAGTACAACCAATCAATATCATCAAACAAAGTCAGGGCCTTATTTATGAAAGCCTTGCGCCACCAGTGCGTCACTTATTACCCATGTTTAAAGTCATGCATCAGCTGCACATGGCATTCATAAATAAGGGCCAAATACATATACCAATCAATTGCACCCAAAAATCGATTTTTGAATAACATGTAAGGAACACTGCACAAAACCTAAGTACAACCACTCAATATCATCAAACAAAGTCAGGGCCTTATTTATGAAAGCCTTGCGCCACCAGTGCGTCACTTATTACCCATGTTTAAAGTCATGCATCAGCTGCACATGGCATTCATAAATAAGGGCCAAATACATATACCAATCAATTGCACCCAAAAATCGATTTTTCAATAACATGTAAGAAACACTGCACAGAACCTAACTACAACCACTCAATATCATCAAACAAAGTCAGGGCCACATTTATAAAAGCCTGGCGCCACCAGTGCATCACTTATTACCCATGTTTAAAGTCATGCATCAACTGCACATGGCAATCATAAAAAAGGCCAAATAAAAATACCATTCATTTGCACCCAAAATCGATTTTTAAATAACATGTAAAAAACACTGCGCAGGACTTATATACTAACATACAATTTCACTTCTAAAACATAACTATCTGCTTCCAAATATTCTCCATAGAGAAAATAAATCTCTATCTAAATTAAATAAATCATTACTTACCTTTAGAAATGCTTTTGGAGATTGAAAACAGTGTCAGACACACACACCAATTTTTCTTTAGCAGAGGAAAAGGTGTGCTCTCAATACACTGAAACCAAGACTGGCATAGAAAATCTCTATCTTTGTACACATATGCCTTAATTCAACCAATGAAAACTCTTCCCTCACTATTTTCAAACCAACACCCATCCCCCTCTCAAACCTTTCTATCTGTTACCATAGCAACTCCCTCCTAACTGAACTCTAAGGTTCAAAAGTTTATCTTACAATGTTGCAAATTAACTCAGCAAGGATGTTTGACCTGTCAATACAGCAGCCTATACAGGGTATTTTTGCTTTTGGTGACTTTTTTTAAACCATTCAAATTGCTTCTTTCACACAACATAACCATACACCCTAACTTTCAGTTTTCAACTATCTGAATCCACCAATCATTGCTAGTGATTCAAGAGCACAGAAACTCCACAATTATTTTTTTGTGAACTCCTACTGTTCCAACTGCCATTTCATTCCCACACTTCATCTGACTGGACCAGAACCTTCTCACATCATGTACTCTGTTTGGGTTATTGGACATAGCTACATCCACTGGGCTCAAAGGTATGCAGCTAGCAGAAATTTTCATAACCTTGATTTATCAAATGTGGAAATCAAGTGGATTGGCCACAGAGGATTAAAATGTCACCAATTGATACCATTGGTGAAAACCTTTTTGCATCTGCCAGAACCTGACCTTATAATTGTGCACTGTGGTGGAAACGATCTAGGCACATTAACTGGGGTAGGTCTGGAAATGCTATTAAAGGACACCTTTCATCAATTGATGATACTTTTTCCCCACACTGCCTTGGTATATTCCAATATATGCCAAAGACAGAAATGGAACTGGTCCAACCAATTTGGTCCACAATTTGAGAAAGCACGGAAACATGTAAATAAATCTGTTTCTGCTTACATGAGAGACTATGGAATGGGTTCATTATACAATAATAACTTGCGTTACAACATGCAAGACATCTACAGAGGAGATGGAGTGCACTTCTCAGATGAGGGGAATAGAATATTCCTCCTGAATTTAAGAATGTGTATTGGAACCTACTTGTAGGTACCTAAATCAACCACAGAACCCAAAAGCTCTTTTCAGAGCTACCCTAACTCTGATCATTCAAAGCGTTTATTTTTTTCTAACTTTTTTCACTATTTTTCACCAAAGTACGCGTACGAGTACGCTTAAAGGTGCGCGCACCAGGCGCTCCCCCCGTGGAAAATTAAAGATTTTTTTTTTTTTTTTTACGTTTATGAGCCTCCTAAGCCCCCCTCAGAAAACCTAGAGGGTCAAGAAGTCTCTACAGTTCCCCCTTCTATCCATTCCGAACATTGTTTACCCTCCATCTTGTGTCTCGATTGTTCCGAAACACAAAATGGATGACTCCCGTTACGCTGCCC
The DNA here is from genome assembly GCF_964263255.1 of Lissotriton vulgaris. Taxonomy (NCBI): domain Eukaryota; kingdom Metazoa; phylum Chordata; class Amphibia; order Caudata; family Salamandridae; genus Lissotriton; species Lissotriton vulgaris. The sequence continues at coordinate 274,965 of NW_028246674.1, forward strand.
GTGCGCGTACTGGAGCGCGCACTAGTAAGCGCAAAATAAAAAAAGGTGGGAAAGTAATTTACGGAAAACCCAATGGAGACACTTTCATCAAATATAGAATACGCCCTACTACATAGCAGTCCCTACCATTTGCCCAAATTTGGTGAAATTCCATTGAGACATTTAGGCTACAGGCCTGTCTAAATATCCTGAGGTAAATTACATGACAAAAACACACTTGTAATGTTAGAATTTACAACCAATTAAAAAGTATCTCTCATTTTCTACGATTTTTTCCTGTCGTTTGATTGGTTAAGTACAACAATATATATAAAAGAAGAGAGGGAAACACAGCCATTTTGACTACTGCTTCCTGAAGTACACTTGAAAACAAATTTCACTGTCAACTTCAACTAATTTCTCTAAGGTAACTTCTAATTATGGAAGTATATTGTACACGTTAAGTTTATTTCTTAAAAAATATTCTGTTAGTGATATGCTATCCCTCTTTAATAGTTAGAGATAGACATAGACTTCTCTGTAATAGTTATGGATTGAGTTAGGCTTCTCTGGTATACTAGCTCTACTAATATAGTTAATTTATATGCAATTTTCAGAAAGAAAATGGAAGGAGAAAATAAGGCAAATGATACTTCTATCAAAGTAAAGGTGGAAAAACCAGAAGATGAAAAAAAAGAAGTTGATTTCATGGATGACTCTTTGGATGAACAGTTTATAGAATGTTTGGAAGAAATTGAATCATGTACATATAATTATGAGGAAATTCCGGACAATATTATGTTAGAAATTTTATTAAATTATGAAAAAGAATCAGAGGAATAAATTTATCTTTAATAATTTCAATTGTTTCAGACAATATTTTTTTTTTATATGTAATTCATGAAGTATTACCAAAAATGTTTAAAATATAAAGTGAGACTTATAGTATACTGTTCAACTATTTTTCTGTTACATAGTAAGTTTACTCATAGTTACTACCTTTCTCCCACTATATTATCTCATATGAATATTTTACACCTCATTTTCATAAGTGAACAGGACAGACTACTCATGATCCCCTAGAAATTCTCAGGGAGTGCTTAAAAGATCTGTTTCTCCTTTCCAGACAGACTATATTATGAATTCCTTATACCACAAAAAATACAATAACAACATGCAAGATGTCTACAAAGAAGATGGTGAACATTAAATTTAAGTCTCTTCATTAGTACCTACATGTAGGTACTTACATAAAATAAACAAATAAAAAAAAAAACAATTCATAAACATACAATTTTTGAAGTGATTATTTTTCCATAGTACCCTCCCCGATACGCTCCCCCGTGCGCGCACCAGGCGCTTCCCCCGCGAAAATCGAAAAAAAAAAATTTTTTTTGAGGCCCCGCGGGGCCCTTTAATGGCCCCCATATCAAACCTAGGGGGTCAGGGGGGGTCTACCCTGCCCCCTTATGGTCAATTCCACCCTTTGTTTTTGCCACCTCTTATGACTAGATTTTACCGATAGACAAGATGGCGGCCTCTCCGGACTGTTTAGAATGTTTACAGACAACTGAGAGCCAACCAGCTTTCTGCGCGCAAGTCGCGTGTCGCGCCGGGAGCGCTCACGGGTGCGCGCACCCGTGAGCGCCTATAGATATATATATTTTTTTGAACGTTAATTTCTCAAAATCCACTGAAGCACATATCTTGAGACATAGCAAAGGCACATCGGGCTACCAGTCCCTACAATTTTGCCAAGTTTGGTGGAAATCCATTCAGCCGTTCGGGCTAAAAGTGAAATCGACCGCCCTATGGAAATTAACATGGGGAAAACGCGTTTTGGGACCCCCCTTTTATCTCGGCCCCCGCTTGACGAATCCCCCCCAAACTTTCAGGGAAGGACCGGACCGCCATGAGACCATTTTCCTGAAAATTTCAGGCAGATTCGACAACCGGCGCCAAAGTTATTCAAAATAGAATGTTGAGATTTAACATTGAAAATTATCCTAACTATAACTACCTACTGGCGACCGCCAGTAGGTAATCTATCTATCTATCTATCTATCTATCTATCTATCTATCTATCTATCAATCTAGCTAGATATCTATCTATCTATGCAAGAGGTATCACACCGAACATCGGTGTGACCCTTCTTTTATATGATTCTACAGGTAATAAAACGTACACGCGGCACAAAGTTACAGAACATTATGTACATATAAGGGCATATTACGGAATACTGCCAGCTCATTGGAGGGTTTCAAACCCACTGGTCAGTTTGCGGCACATTCCTGAGGAACGACTGGTCAGTGTGAACTGCGCATGGGTGACTTGACCAGTACTAAAAATAGCCTGTTGCTGGGCAGACTGAAGTGGTCAGTGGAACGGACAACGGACTAAAGGGCACGCCGGCCACGAGGCCGTTCATGATTTAAGATGGCCGCCAACACATACAAAATGGCGTTTCTGTGTAGAGCTAATTTAAGCGGGAATCGTGTAGCAAAGCTAAGCGCTAACCCAGCCATCGTCAAAATACGACAGACGACCCTTTTAGCGTTTAGCTGAAGCTACCTCATAGTGGACATAGTCAGGGTGTTCATCTTCTATGTCAATTAGCATTATTTGTGTTACTTCTTTATGAAGCATCATTTTATCATGGGCAAGAGCTCGTCTCGAGGGTACACAAACTGACAAGCACATAGAACAAAAATCTGGGCCACACTGGATACATAAACAAATAGAAAACAGAATTCCCACAATAATACATAGAATCGTTAACAGTTTCCATCCCCAGGTGGTGAGTATTGACCAGAACCATCCTGACAGAGTCCAAGTACCATTATCGGGATGTATTTCAGCCGCTATCTTATGTAGTTTAGTGATGGCATCATATAAGAGGGTGAATTATCAGGTATGTAAACGCAACAGCTACTTCCGATGATTCTACATGCCCCCCCACGATCAGCTAACACTACATCCAAAACCATCCTATTCTGAAGCGCAACAATTCTAGAAATCTGTACTTCTTCAGTGATATTTCCAAGTGCAATTGCGGTATCATTAGCCACAGCCTCAACAACACGAGTTAGTCGTCGAATCTTTCGACTGTTCAAAGCTGCCCCAACGAAAGAGAACAAACCCAAATTGAAGTCAACATATTGTTGCAAGGTAGTGTCCGTTTGGTCAACATCGTCCAAGACAAGGGAGCGTTTATCACGATTCAAAACAAAGTCGTGATAGAGGATGTAGTTGTTGTGATACATGGGTGGGGCAATGAATACAGGTGGCAATACAAAAGACACGTAGCAAGTGCCTGACCATCCCAAAGGAAGCTGATGATAACCCTTCGTTCCACAGATAAAGTAAGTATTTCGGGAAGTGACAAACGATATACCAGTAGGACTATCAAACGTAAGTGTAGTGTTACATTCACTTCTCCCAACAGAAATTACACCTTTATTACGTATACATAGGTCTGCTTTGGTAGCGATAACGTTGATAACATGTGCATTCGATACATTGACATTTCGCTGGTTGCTATACATTCGTGAAGCAGACACGTTGTCAGGGCGGTACTCCTCATATTCAAATCGAGTACCCTCAGCTTGTGGATACCCATCCCGATCATGATGGCACAATTTATTCAAACGAAAAAGCACTCCCCCTTTTGTGGGCCATCTCAAAGTAAAGAGGAGAGTATAAAATGCATTACAAGACCCATTATGCGAAAACGGTAGAGGGATGAGTGGAGTACCCCCTTTCTTCTGATGCCCAGGCAACATCCCACACACCCAGCAATTTGAAGTGTTTGTCATATTGTGTGTATGATGTAGGATCTGAATAAAACTATTGTTCAGATAAGTCTGTCGGTGCCGTTCTTCATGATAGGGCAGGGTGAAATGGAAATGTTCAGATGGAGCCGGGGTAGTTGGCAGCAAATGTTCACGTGCAGGTACCACAAGTTCGACTACCCAGGCTATTGCCGCAATAACTACGATAGTCAGAACAAAGAGAATGGCACCCACGAGTCTCTTATCTCGTACTGCTGATAATGCCATAGTTCTGAAAACCTTCGCTGAGTCTCAATAATTCAATTTAGTCACAAATATTTACATACACGTGCGTGTATACCTAAAAAGAAAAAATGTGGTGCTGAACTCCGAGGTAGCCGTTGTTTTCTTCTCCGGGCCAAGACGGGTGTCGCTACACTGGCAGAACTGATCCCCCCCCCTTGGAATTCCCGGTTTCCGTTTCACAAACCTGGAGCGGTAACCAACCAGTTCAAAAAGACAAAAATCTTCTTATCGAGGGCGCAAGTTGTAGCGCTCTCGTCCGGCAACCGTGTGGTCCGGGAAGGCTCCCTCAACTTCGGCCGGCGTCACAGCTGGGCTCTTTTCTTTCTCCAAAATCTCTTTGTAGTCAGTCAGCACAGCAGGAGTCACCAGGTCCGGAGAGACACGTCGACAATGTGTCAAATGCACCCACCGCTTCCTGTTGGTCACTCGTGTCGTATTTTGACGATGGCTGGGTTAGCGCTTAGCTTTGCTACACGATTCCCGCTTAAATTAGCTATACATAGAAACGCCATTTTGTATGTGTTGGCGGCCATCTTAGATCATGAACGGCCTCGTGGCCGGCGTGCCCTTTAGTCCGTTGTCCGTTCCACTGACCACTTCAGTCTGCCCAGCAACAGGCTATTTTTAGTACTGGTCAAGTCACACATGCGCAGTTCACACTGACCAGTCGTTCCTCAGGAATGTGCCGCAAACTGACCAGTGGGTTTGAAACCCTCCAATGAGCTGGCAGTATTCCGTAATATGCCCTTATATGTACATAATGTTCTGTAACTTTGGCTGCGTGTACGTTTTATTACCTGTAGAATCATATAAAAGAAGGGGCACACCGATGTTCGGTGTGATACCTCTTGCATTACCGAAGGGTGCTGTATGAGTGTACCACCACCCCATAGGGTCTTAATAAACTTGTTCTTTGACTTTTACAGTTTCCGTGCCAACAGTTCTTGAATGTAAGTGGGTTATCTTCGGAACATGTAGGCCTTGGGAACCCTGATTACTTCAAATTGGCGACCACGAAGGGACTCATCGGCGACTCGGATGCCCGAAGGAGAGGTCGTGACGAAGGCTTGGAAACTCGCCATGGACGCGCGCTGCCACGAGTGACCCGAGTCTTGGCTGCCACAGTGTTTTTTCCTTTCCTTCCGATCTGACCTTCCAGGTGGCGCCGGTCTCCGACTGAGTTTTCAAGTGTCTGCATCGCTGAGAAAGTGCCGTTTGGCTGATTTGGTTTACAAGACCTTGGCAGTTGGAATCTGGACATTTGAGACTTTGGGTAAGCTTTGTGTTCGGTAAGGTAGTCTTCGGACGCTTACTGAAGTTCTATGATTTGTGTTCGGTAAGGTAGTCTTCGGACGCTTACTGAAATTCTGTGATTTGTGATCGGTAAGGTAGTCCTCGGACGCTTGCCGAAGTCCTACGTTTTGATTTGAGTTAGCTAACATTGTGAATTTGTGATCTTTGAACTTATATGTGTAGTGCACTTCACATAGGCAGGCATGTAGAGATGTTTCTCTAACTTTGTTTTTTTTTTCCCTTTGAGCGGCACATTTGTGTGAAGTACTGTAAGTGCCTTTTTACACGGTGTCACACTTTCGTGATACTTTTTGAACATGCCTGTTTTCAGCACACTCCGAGGGATGTGCTGTCTTGGAGAGGGTACCTCAATTAGGTTAGCGGAAGCACAGCCGGCTCCCCCAGAGGGAACACCAAATCGTGAAATGTACATTAAGCATGGCCTTCCCCCTATTATGTACAGCAAATTATGGCATAAGTATACAAAGGCCGATCCTGAATTGCAATGGCCTCTACATGGGTCGTTCGATTTACGTAAAGTACAGTTTGTAGAGCAATGTTTGTTTCAACGCAGGTCTAGACAAAATATGTTTGATTGCGTGCGAATGTGGGAGAAAGCGGTGCACGAGCGAATGAAGCGTGAGGTTGCCTTGGCGGACAAAGAGCAGCGCAAGGCTGCTCGGGATAAGGCTTTACAGCTTGAGGAAAAAGAGGTTCAGGAGAAGAAAAAAAGGGAGGAACGGGAACGTAAATTGCAGACGACTGGTCAATTTCCTATCCGCCAACCACTTTATCCTGTCCTTAATGATGAAATTGATGATTTTTCTTTGTTAGATCGGTCACCACCTCCGTATGTTTCGCCGACGGCTCCAGCTGGGGATTCAGAGGACGATGGACAGGATAAGTCGGATCACAAGGGTATATCTGCCCTCAGGTTTACTACGGCGAGGTCCGCTCATTTGCGGAGTTGGGCTCGTAAAGTAAATAAGAATTGTGTTTCTCAGGAGCAGTTGTTAGAAGAAAAGAAAGCGTGGTCGGATCTTGAATTAATGTATTTTCTGTCTAGTTTGGCGGATGAAGTTGTAGGCGCGTATCGGGAACTTTCAGACACGTTAGAATCTAAATCGTTGTCAGTATATCGTGAGAATTTGGCTAAAGGTGATTTTGATCTTTCAGATGTTGACGACCTATTCAAGCAACTGATCGCGCTACGGGATGAGACAGCCGGATTGCGGGAGGAGAGGAAAAGGAGGCAAAAGGAGTCCGGTTCGGGATATAATGGGCAGACTAAGGAGTGCTCTCTCCGTGGTTCAGATAAGAATTCTGCATTGCATGTTATGCCTATGCGTGAAGCCGCGCCTTTGTATGTTCCACCAAAAGGGGAAGGTAGGGATGATGATAAATTGTCGAAGGATGCGAAAGGGTATTTTGTGTATAATTGGGTATATACGCCGTGGAATAGAGCAGACGTTATGGCATTGAAAAATTCGTTACCTGATCTTCGAAAAAATCCGGCGGCATTTTATGAAGGGGTGGAAGGGGCTATTTCGTCTTGTGTGATGACTCTTGTGGACATAGATTTGTTCTTTGGGTTAATTCTGCCACCTGATATGTGGCGGCAAATTCGTAAAAATAATGACGAAACGATATTGGGGGGCACATGGAAGGAAATTAATGCTGCAGATTTAGACAGGGAACCAGCATGTAAGCCTTGTCAGTTAATTCTAGATCTCCCGGCAGCTATTCTGACTAAATTAAAGACGCTTGTTCCATCTAAAAAGATTGATTGGACTATGTTGACGTCGTGCAAACAGAAACTCGATGAAACGGTCTCAGATTTCTTTACGCGTTTTGAGGAGGCATTCCATGATTACAGTGGTCAATCTTTGACAGACGATACGGGTCGACATTTGTTTGTAGATAAGTATGTGGCTAATCTCCTACCGGAGATTGCCAAACGATTGAAGTCGAGTGAAAGTTCCTGGGCCACGGCGACCCCTGCGTCCTTGTTAACTATGGCTCAGTATTATGAGCGGCAGGAATTGGAGGCTAAAGAAAGTGTAGAGAAAAAGGCGAAGGAATTGAAAACGAAGGTGATGTTGGCGCAGGTTCGGGGAACACAGGGTAGAGGGAATGATAGAGGCAGACGGGGTGGAGGTAATACGTCGTATGGTCGTACGGACATAGCGGAGGATCAGTGTGCTTATTGTAAGGAGTTTGGGCATTGGGCCGAAGATTGTCCGGTACTTCGTGAGCAGCGTAGTCAGCGTGGTCGAGGAGGCGGAAGGTCAAGAGGAGGTTATACGGGAGCTAGAGGTGGCGGAGGTGATCGTGGAAAGACTGAGGAGAGGGGCCGTGGCCAGGATGAACGAAATACGTTTGATAGGCGGAATCAATATCAGATTTTGGAGGGAGAGAATGTGGAACACCAGGATTATGTGCATGCATAGGACTGCGTAGGATGGGGTAAGGAATCAGTTGAAGTGCCGGTAGATCAGCAGGGTCCATATGTAACAGCGGGTATTCTGGGTTCTACTGATCAATTTCTAGTCGACACAGGAGCTACACGTAGCGCTTTGTCGAAAAACTTGGTTCCGAGGGCTCCCCTGTCTGGCGAAATGATTACATGTGTAGGGTTTGATGGCACACCCTCCCCCAGCCCATTGTCCAAGCCCCTTGCACTATGTCTTGACAAATACTTTAGTTTCGGTCCATTTTTGTTATCACCCCATACCCCAGACAATATCCTGGGTATTGACTTGCTTAAATATTTTCGAGCGACAATACGTTGCGCTCCGGAGGGAGTGCGGGTTATCCTGAATGATAATTATCCTGACCCCGACAGGTTTTACGCAATTTCAGATATTTCAGCTTTGGCCTCTCTCCCGCACACGTTATGGGCGACCTCAGATACGGATGTGGGAGAGATGCGTATTCCACCGATACATATTACTGTTAAGGAGGGGGCCCCTCTACCACGAGTGCCACAGTATAAGATTTCGAGAGAAGGTGAAATTGCATTGACACATATTGTTCAGGATTTGATTTTTGCAGGGGTTGTGGAGGAGGTCCCTTATAATGTTTGCAACAGCCCTATTCTTCCGATCCTTAAGAGAGATACTGACGGCAAAATCTATCGCTTTATTATTGACTTGCGAGAGATCAACAAAATTGTCATTTCTCAATACCCGGTGGTGTCCGATATTACGACCCTGCTTACTTTGGTTCCACCAACGGCCACCACGTTTAGTGTAATTGATTTGAAGAATGCGTTCTTTTCTATCCCTGTTCATCCTGATAGCAGATACCTGTTTGGCTTTACGCTAAATAATAAATCGTATAGATTTTGTCGTGTTCCCCAGGGATATACTGAAAGTCCTAGCATCTATAGTCAGGCTTTGAAAAGGCAGTTGGATTCCTTTAAATTGCAGTCTGGTGTTGCCCTTATCCAGTACGTGGATGACCTTCTGCTGGCTGCTGACTCTTATGCACAATGTGAACAGAGTACACTCGCGTTGCTTTCCTTTTTGGCACAGAATAATCATAAGGTTTCGAAGAAGAAGCTTCAATACTGTAGACCTCAGGTGACCTACCTCGGTCATCTGTTGTCTAAGGAGGGGCGTGCATTAACATCTGATCAAATTCAAGCAATTTTAGACACACCAGTCCCACGCACGCAGAGAGATGTACGTGCCTTCATAGGGTTGACATCCTTCTGTAGACAATGGATCATGGGTTTTTCACATATCATAAAACCTTTGCTAGCATTACTGTCCAAAGCTACACCAATGCCCCTTGAGTGGACAGATGAATGTCAGAAGGCTTTTGAACAGCTGAGGCAGGCCCTTTGTTCCGCACCCGTGTTAGGCACACCAGATTATATGAAACTTTTCACATTGTACGTGCACGAGAATGATGGGTGCGCGTTGTCAGTATTAGTGCAATTACACGGGGATAAGCAGAGACCATGTGCATACTTCTCTGCCGTTCTGGATCCTGTAGCACGAGGGTTGCCTGGGTGTTTTCGAGCGGTAGCAGCAACAGCAGTGGCCATACGACAGAGTGAGGGAATAGTGTTATCACATAAATTGTTGGTGTTAGTTCCTCACGCAGTAGATGCTCTGTTAAACCAAACAAAGACCCAATACCTCACGAGTGCACGGCTAACAGGATATGAGCTGACACTTTTGGCGCCACACATTACACTGAAAAGATGTGCTACTTTGAACCCTGCCACTTTATTGCCCTATCCGGCTGAGGAGGGTCAGGAAGAAAAACATCATGATTGTGTTTTCCTGACCGAGGAACAGACAAAGGGTCATGTTGACTTACAGGATGTCCCACTTCCAGATGTGGATGGGGAACTGTGGGTTGATGGATCGTGTTTAAGGCTGCCAGATGGAACGACTTCCGCAGCCTATGCGATCACGACACTTAAGACAGTGGTAGAAACAGCTAGGATACCACAAAAGTCGGCTCAGGCAGCAGAACTGATAGCCTTAACAAGAGCCTGCGAACTGAGTGCTGGTTTATGTGTGAACATATACACGGACAGCCGGTACGCCTTTGGAGTGGCACATGACTTTGGGCTACTTTGGAGAGAACGGGGGTTCTTGACATCTCACGGAGAACACATTATGCACGGAGAACTAGTGCGTGATCTCCTAAATGCGCTGCTAGGCCCAAA
>NW_028246674.1:287500-290000 GCF_964263255.1 Lissotriton vulgaris
CTATCTATCAATCTAGCTATCTATCAGCTAGATAGCTAGATTATCTAGCTATCTAGCTATCTATCTAGCTATCTAGCTATCTAGCTATCAATCTAGCTATCTAGCTATCAATCTAGCTATCTAGCTATCAATCTAGCTATCCAGATATCTATCTATCTATCTATCTAGCTAGCTATCTAGCTGTCTAGCTATCTAGCTATCTATCGATCTATCAATCTAGCTATCTATCAATCTAGCTATCTAGCTATCTAGCTAGCGATCTATCAATCTAGCTATCTAGCTATCTAGCTATCTATCAATCTAGCTATCTATCATCTAGATAGCAAGATTATCTAGCTATCTATCAAACTAGCTATCTATCTAGCTATATATTTAGCTATCTATCAATCTAGCTATCTAGCTATCTATTAATCTAGCTATCTATCTAGCTATCTACCATTCTAGCTATCTAGCTATCTATCAATCTAGATAGCTATCTAGCTATCTATCAGTCTAGCTATCTAGCTATCTATCAATCTAGCTAGCTATCTAGCTATCTATCTTGCTATCTTTCAATCTAGCTAGCTATCTAGCTATCTATCAATCTATCTAGCTATCTATCAATCTATCAATCTAGCTAGCTATCTAGCTATCTATCAATCTAGCTATCTATCAATCTAGCTATCTAGCTAGCTATCTATCAATCTATCTAGCTATCTATCTAGCTATCTAGCTAGATTATCTAGCTATCTATCAATCTATCTAGCTATCTATCTATCTATCTATCTATCTATCTATCTATCTATCTATCTATCTATCTATCTATCTATCTATCTATCTATCTATCTATCTATCTATCTATCTATCTATCTATCTATCTATCTATCTATCTATCTATCTATCTATCTAGCTAGCTATCTATCCAGCTATCTATCAATCTAGCTATCTATCTATCTATCTATCTATCTATCTATCTATCTATCTATCTATCTATCTATCTATCTATCTATCTATCTATCTATCTATCTATCTATCTATCTATCTATCTATCTATCTATCTATCTATCTATCTATCTATCTATCTATCTATCTATCTATCTATATATCTATCTATCTAGCTATCTATCCAGCTATCTATCAATCTAGCTAGCTATCTAGCTATCTATCTAGCTATCTAGCTAGCTATCTATCTACCTATCTATCAATCTAGCTATCTATCAGCTAGATAGCTAGATTATCTAGCTATCTAGCTATCTATCTAGCTATCTAGCTATCTAGCTATCAATCTAGCTATCTAGCTATCTAGCTATCAATCTAGCTATCCAGATATCTATCTATCTATCTAGCTAGCTATCTAGCTGTCTAGCTATCTAGCTATCTATCGATCTATCAATCTAGCTATCTATCAATCTAGCTATCTATCAATCTAGCTATCTAGCTATCTAGCTAGCGATCTATCAATCTAGCTATCTAGCTATCTATCAATCTAGCTATCTATCATCTAGATAGCAAGATTATCTAGCTATCTATCAAACTAGCTATCTATCTAGCTATATATTTAGCTATCTATCAATCTAGCTATCTAGCTATCTATTAATCTAGCTATCTATCTAGCTATCTACCATTCTAGCTATCTAGCTATCTATCAATCTAGATAGCTATCTAGCTATCTATCAGTCTAGCTATCTAGCTATCTATCAATCTAGCTAGCTATCTAGCTATCTATCTTGCTATCTTTCAATCTAGCTAGCTATCTAGCTATCTATCAATCTATCTAGCTATCTATCAATCTATCAATCTAGCTAGCTATCTAGCTATCTATCAATCTAGCTATCTATCAATCTAGCTATCTAGCTAGCTATCTATCAATCTATCTAGCTATCTATCTAGCTATCTAGCTAGATTATCTAGCTATCTATCAATCTATCTAGCTATCTATATAGCTATCTAGCTATCTATCAATCTAGCTATCTAGCTATCTACCAATCTAGCTATCTAGCTAGCTATCAAGCTATCTAGCTATCTATCAATCTAGCTATCTATCAATCTAGCTAGCTATCTAGCTATCTAGCTATCTAGCTATCTATCTAGCTATCTAGCTATCTATCTAGCTATCTAGCTATCTAGCTGGCTATTTATCTAGCTATCTAGCTCGGCTATCTAGCTACCTATCTAGCTATCTAGCTATCTATCTATCTAGCTATCTAGCTATCTATCTATCTAGCTATCTAGCTATCTAGCTATCTATCTATCTATCTATCTATCAATCTAGCTATCAGCTAGATACCTAGATTATCTAGCTATCTATCAATCTAGCTATCTAGCTAGATTATCTAGCTATCTATCAATCTATCTAGCTATCTATCTAGCTATCTAGCTATCTATCCAGCTATCTATCAATCTAGCTAGCTATCTAGCTATCTATCTAGCTATCTAGCTAGCTAGCTATCTATCTAGCTATCTATCAATCTAGCTATCTATCAGCTAGATAGCTAGATTATCTAGCTATCTAGCTATCTAT
>NW_028246674.1:297500-307500 GCF_964263255.1 Lissotriton vulgaris
TTTCGTCGCAGGTGACCAAAAAGTTTTAAAGCCTAGTATATGTATAGGCCTTATGGCCCACGTCTCCTGAAGACAGATACAACCGCTCAAATTGATCTGGCTTAGGAAGTCGGGGTCGATCTTCTTTGCGGAAAGACCTGCGATATTCCAGAAGGTAAAATGAAACTGCAAAATATCTAAGATAGAGTCAACTGGATTGCCTGTATTAGCCCTCCGTTCGATGATTTCCTGATTAGTTTGGGTCGGTGTTACAATTGTAATGACTTCATGATTGATTTTTGAGCACTCAGGTTTAATGAGAGGAAGAGGCAAATGCGTTGGAGTTATTGCAAGGCTGGGATATGAGTTAGATGATGAAGTTGGGTTCGTTTTGGGTGATTGTGAGAATTCCCCGATATTGTAAGGGTTGGAAAGTCAATCGTTAAAATCTAAACCAGAAAAGGCATTAAATCTGTTATATATTGGGATGTTAAAGGAAGTAGCTAACGGGGGAACTGGTTGTCTCCATCGATTATCTCCATTCTCTTGATGGGGAGTATCAGAGAGATAAGGATGGGTAGGTGGGGGTATGGGCGTTTGGCTCTGATGCCACTGGACCGAGCCTGTTGGGTATAGAAACTTAGAGTTCTGGTGAGGGATGGAAGGGTAAGAGGTAGTAGGATAAGGTCTTTCTAAAAAAGTATTAATAGGGGCAGGCGGGATGTTGGTGGTTGTATTTAGTAAATGCCTGTAGAAATAACCTAATGGGAGAAGGGTTGTGTTGAATTCCCATGTAGAGGGTGGTGGTGCTTTGGCTAGTGTCTTTTCGGCCCACTGGGGGTTTCTGAAAGTAATAGCTACACAATCCCCCTCGAATTTTTTTCGTAAGGGGCCTATCCAGCCTACTCTTTGCGTGTGGGAAATTTCCCCTACACATTCTATTGGGAAGTTACAATTCAGGCTTAACCAATGAAGTATCTTATTTTTCAGGGATGTTGTTGTTTCACTCTGTTCTTGCTTAAGTGTTGGAACGTTTACCAATACAAGGACGTAGGCTCCGCATTCAGGTGGAAGGGTAATGCGTGCCGGTATCTGTCTAGATTTATATGGTTGTTCGTATGGTATCTTTGGTTGCTGGGATTTTGCGTTAAGCTGATTTAGTTGTGTAGGTTTCTGCGCTGGTTTCTGTGAACCTTTCTGGGATGGTATAGAGGTGCTTACCGGTTGTAAGTTGGCTGTTTGAGTGTTTAAATTAGTGGTAAGTGGTGTTATATTGGGCGTGGGAGGTTTGCTTGCGGCAATTATACTGTTGCTGTGGGAATTTTGTTTCGGGAGGGTTATTGGCGTCGGTATGGGTTTCTTGACTGTGACTGTCTTAGAATGGGTGGAAGTCGTGGGAGCCAGAGGAGCTAAGGTGGTAATGGGTGGCATAAGGTGACTAGTGTTGCTGATTAATCTTGCCATCTGTTTTTCGATATTATTTAAGGTTCGCTCTATTGGTGTTAGTTGAGTTTTTATAAGGTCCTTAATTACATCTAGTACTTGTGAGTTAAGCTCAAGATAATTCGAGTTGGTAGCGCCATGCCCCCTGTGATCGTCAGGCGGTACAGTTGCAACAGAGGGGTCGTCCGCGTTTCCCGATGATGAATAGCTTGTGTTATTCCGGTTATTATTGCGGGTCGTCTTTTTGGACCTCCGGCGCCTTGGTGTATTTTTTTGCTTAGTCTAGCTATCTATCAATCTAGCTATCTAGCTATCTAGCTAGCTATCTATCAATCTAGCTATCTATCTATCTAGCTATCTAGCTAACTTTCTATCTAGCTATCTAGCTATCTAGCTAGCTATCTAGCTATCTATCAATCTAGCTATCTATCAATCTAGCTATCTAGCTATCCAGCTATCTATTAATCTATCTAGCTATCTAGCTATCTATCTAGCTATCTAGCTATCTAGCTATCTAGCTATCTAGCTCTCTAGCTATCTAGCTATCAGTCTAGCTATCTATCTATCAATCAATCTAGCTAGATATCTAGCTATCTAGCTATCTATCTATCTATCTATCTATCTATCTATCTATCTATCTAGCTATCTATCTATCTAGCTATCTATCTAGCTATCTAGCTATCTATCAATCTAGCTATCTATCATCTAGATAGCAAGATTATCTAGCTATCTATCAAACTAGCTATCTATCTAGCTATATATTTAGCTATCTATCAATCTAGCTATCTAGCTATCTATCTAGCTATCTAGCAATCTACCTATCTACCTATCTAGCTATCTAGCTCTCTAGCTATCAGTTTAGCTATCTAGCTATCTATCAATCTAGCTAGATATCTAGCCATCTATCTAGCTATCTAGCTATCTAGCTATCTATCTATCTATCTATCTATCTATCTATCTATCTATCTATCTATCTATCTATCTATCTATCTATCTATCTATCTATCTATCTATCTATCTATCTATCTATCTATCTATCTATCTATCTATCTATCTATCTATCTATCTATCTATCTATCTATCTAGCTATCTAGCTATTTATCTAGCTATCTAGCTATCTATCAATCTAGCTATCTATCATCTAGATAGCAAGATTATCTAGCTATCTATCAAACTAGCTATCTATCTAGCTATATATTTAGCTATCTATCAATCTAGCCATCTAGCTATCTATTAATCTAGCTATCTATCTAGCTATCTACCATTCTAGCTATCTAGCTATCTATCAATCTAGATAGCTATCTAGCTATCTAGCTATCTATCAGTCTAGCTATCTAGCTATCTATCAATCTAGCTAGCTATCTAGCTATCTATCTAGCTATCTTTCAATCTAGCTAGCTATCTATCAATCTATCTAGCTATCTATCAATCTAGCTAGCTATCTAGCTATCTAGCTATCTATCAATCTAGATATCTATCAATCTAGCTAGCTATCTAGCTCGCTATCTAGCTATCTATCTAGCTATCTATCAATCTAGCTATCTAGCTAGCTATCTATCAATCTATCTAGCTATCTATCTAGCTATCTAGCTAGATTATCCAGCTATCTATCAATCTATCTAGCTATCTATCTAGCTATCTAGCTATCTAGCTATCTATCAATCTAGCTATCTAGCTATCTACCAATCTAGCTATCTAGCTAGCTATATCTATCTAGCTATCTAGCTAGCTATCAAGCTATCTAGCTATCTATCAATCTAGCTATCTATCAATCTAGCTAGCTATCTAGCTATCTAGCTATCTATCTAGCTATCTAGCTATCTATCTAGCTATCTAGCTATCTATCTAGCTGGCTATTTATCTAGCTATCTAGCTCGGCTATCTAGCTACCTATCTAGCTATCTAGCTATCTATCTATCTAGCTATCTAGCTATCTATCTATCTAGCTATCTAGCTATCTATCTATCTATCAATCTAGCTATCAGCTAGATACCTAGATTATCTAGCTATCTAGCTATCTATCTAGCTATCTAGCTATCTATCTAGCTATCTAGCTATGTATCAATCAATCAATCAATCTATCTATCTATCTATCTATCTATCTATCTATCTATCTATCTATCTATCTATCTATCTATCTATCTATCTATCTATCTATCTATCTATCTATCTATCTATCTATCTATCTATCTATCTATCTATCTATCTAGCATTCTATCTAGCTATCTAGCTTTCTACCTAGCTATCTATCATATAGATAGATAGATAATCTATCTATCTATCTATCTATCTATCTATCTATCTATCTATCTATCTATCTATCTATCTATCTATCTATCTATCTATCTATCTATCTATCTATCTATCTATCTAGCTAGCTAGCTAGCTAGCTATCTAGCTAGCTAGCTAGCTATCTAGCTATCTATCAATCTAGCTATCTAGCTATCAATCTAGCTAGCTATCTAGCTATCTAGCTATCTATCTAGCTATCTATCTAGCTATCTAGCTAGCTATCTAGCTTCCTATCAATCTAGCTATCTAGCTATCCAGCTATCTATTAATCTATCTAGCTATCGAGCTATCTATCTAGCTATCTAGCTATCTAGCTATCTAGCTATCTAGCTCTCTAGCTATCTAGCTATCAGTCTAGCTATCTAGCTATCTATCAATCTACCTAGATATCTAGCTATCTATCTAGCTATCTAGCTATCTATCTAGCTGGCTATTTATCTAGCTATCTAGCTCGGCTATCTAGCTACCTATCTAGCTATCTAGCTATCTATCTATCTAGCTATCTAGCTATCTATCTATCTAGCTATCTAGCTATCTATCTATCTATCAATCTAGCTATCAGCTAGATACCTAGATTATCTAGCTATCTAGCTATCTATCTAGCTATCTAGCTATCTATCTAGCTATCTAGCTATGTATCAATCAATCAATCTATCTATCTATCTATCTATCTATCTATCTATCTATCTATCTATCTATCTATCTATCTATCTATCTATCTATCTATCTATCTATCTATCTATCTATCTATCTATCTATCTATCTATCTATCTATCTATCTATCTAGCATTCTATCTAGCTATCTAGCTTTCTACCTAGCTATCTATCATATAGATAGATAGATAATCTATCTATCTATCTATCTATCTATCTATCTATCTATCTATCTATCTATCTATCTATCTATCTATCTATCTATCTATCTATCTATCTATCTATCTATCTATCTATCTATCTAGCTAGCTAGCTAGCTAGCTAGCTATCTAGCTAGCTAGCTATCTAGCTATCTATCAATCTAGCTATCTAGCTATCAATCTAGCTAGCTATCTAGCTATCTAGCTATCTATCTAGCTATCTATCTAGCTATCTAGCTAGCTATCTAGCTTCCTATCAATCTAGCTATCTAGCTATCCAGCTATCTATTAATCTATCTAGCTATCGAGCTATCTATCTAGCTATCTAGCTATCTAGCTATCTAGCTCTCTAGCTATCTAGCTATCAGTCTAGCTATCTAGCTATCTATCAATCTACCTAGATATCTAGCTATCTATCTAGCTATCTATCTATCTATCTATCTATCTATCTATCTATCTATCTATCTATCTATCTATCTATCTATCTATCTATCTATCTATCTATCTATCTATCTATCTATCTATCTATATAGCTATCTATCTATCTAGCTATCTATCTAGCTATCTAGCTATCTATCAATCTAGCTATCTATCATCTAGATAGCAAGATTATCTAGCTATCTATCAAACTAGCTATCTATCTAGCTATATATTTAGCTATCTATCAATCTAGCTATCTAGCTATCTATCTAGCTATCGATCAATCTACCTATCTACCTATCTAGCTATCTAGCTCTCTAGCTATCAGTTTAGCTATCTAGCTATCTATCAATCTAGCTAGATATCTAGCCATCTATCTATCTATCTATCTATCTATCTATCTATCTATCTATCTATCTATCTATCTATCTATCTATCTATCTATCTATCTATCTATCTATCTATCTATCTATCTATCTATCTATCTATCTATCTATCTATCTATCTATCTATCTATCTATCTATCTATCTATCTATCTATCTATCTAGCTATCTATCTATCTAGCTATTTATCTAGCTATCTAGCTATCTATCAATCTAGCTATCTATCATCTAGATAGCAAGATTATCTAGCTATCTATCAAACTAGCTATCTATCTAGCTATATATTTAGCTATCTATCAATCTAGCCATCTAGCTATCTATTAATCTAGCTATCTATCTAGCTATCTACCATTCTAGCTATCTAGCTATCTATCAATCTAGATAGCTATCTAGCTATCTAGCTATCTATCAATCTAGCTAGCTATCTAGCTATCTATCTAGCTATCTTTCAATCTAGCTAGCTATCTATCAATCTATCTAGCTATCTATCAATCTAGCTAGCTATCTAGCTATCTATCAATCTAGCTATCTAGCTATCTATCAATCTAGCTAGCTATCTAGCTCGCTATCTAGCTATCTATCAATCTAGCTATCTAGCTAGCTATCTATCAATCTATCTAGCTATCTATCTAGCTATCTAGCTAGATTATCTAGCTATCTATCAATCTATCTAGCTATCTATCTAGCTATCTAGCTATCTAGCTATCTATCAATCTAGCTATCTAGCTATCTACCAATCTAGCTATCTAGCTAGCTATATCTATCTAGCTATCTAGCTAGCTATCAAGCTATCTAGCTATCTAGCTATCTATCAATCTAGCTATCTATCAATCTAGCTAGCTATCTAGCTATCTATCTAGCTATCTAGCTATCTATCTAGCTATCTAGCTATCTATCTAGCTGGCTATTTATCTAGCTATCTAGCTCGGCTATCTAGCTACCTATCTAGCTATCTATCTATCTAGCTATCTAGCTATCTATCTATCTATCTATCTATCTATCTATCTATCTATCTATCTATCTATCTAGCTATCTATCTATCTATCTATCTATCTATCTATCAATCTAGCTATCAGCTAGATACCTAGATTATCTAGCTATCTAGCTATCTATCTAGCTATCTAGCTATCTATCTAGCTATCTAGCTATGTATCAATCAATCTATCTATCTATCTATCTATCTATCTATCTATCTATCTATCTATCTATCTATCTATCTATCTATCTATCTATCTATCTATCTATCTATCTATCTATCTATCTATCTATCTTTCTATCTAGCTATCTAGCTTTCTATTTAGCTATCTATCAGATAGATAGATAGATTATCTAGCTATCTATCAATCTATCTATCTATCTATCTATCTATCTATCTATCTTATCTATCTTATCTATCTTATCTATCTATCTATCTATCTATCTATCTATCTATCTATCTATCTATCTATCTATCTATCTATCTATCTATCTATCTATCTATCTATCTATCTATCTATCTATCTATCTATCAATATAGCTATCTAGCTATCTAGCTATCTGTCAATCTAGCTAGCTATCTAGCTAGCTAGCTATCTAGCTATCTATCAATCTAGCTATCAATCTAGCTAGCTATCTAGCTATCTAGCTATCTATCTAGCTATCTAGTTATCTAGCTAGCTATCTAGCTATCTATCAATCTAGCTAGATATCTAGCTATCTATCTAGCTATCTAGCTAGCTAACTAGCTATCTATCAATCTAGCTATCTATCTAGCTATCTAGCTATCTATCTAGCTATCTATCAATCTAGCTATCTAGCTATCTAGCTCTCTAGCTATCAGTCTAGCTATCTAGCTATCTATCAATCTAGCTAGCTATCTACCTATCTATCTAGCTATCTATCTAGCTATTATCTATCTAGCTATCTATCTAGCTATCTATCTAGCTATCTATCAATCTAGCTATCTATATCTATCATCTAGATAGCAAGATTATCTAGCTATCTATCAAACTAGCTATATATCTAGCTATCTAGCTACCATTCTAGCTATCTAGCTATCTAGCTATCTATCAATCTAGCTAGCTATCTAGCTATCTATCAATCTAGCTATCTAGCTATCTAGCTATCTAGCTATCTATCAATCTAGCTAGCTATCTAGCTAGCTATCTAGCTAGCCATCTATCTAACTATCTAGCTATCTAGCTATCTATCAATCTAGCTAGCTATCTAGCTAACTATCAATCTATCTAGCTATCTATCAATCTAGCTAGCTATCTAGCTATCTATCAATCTAGCTATCTAGCTATCTATCTATCAATCTAGCTAGCTATCTGGCTATCTAGCTAGATAGCTAGCTAGCTAGCTATCTATCTAGCTATCCATCAATCTAGCTATCTAGCTAGCTATCTAGCATTCTATCAATCTTTCTAGCTATCTATCTAGCTATCTAGCTAGATTATCTAGCTATTTATCAATCTATCTAGCTATCTTTCTAGCTATCTACCAATCTAGCTATCTATCTAGCTATCTAGCTATCTATCAATCTAGCTATATATCAATCTAGCTAGCTATCTAGCTATCTAGCTATCTATCTAGCTATCTATCTAGCTATCTAGCTATCTATCTAGCTATCTAGCTGGTTATCTATCTAGCTATCTAGCTCGGCTTTCTAGCTAGCTAGCTACCTATCTAGCTATCTAGCTGTCTATCTAGCTATCTATCTGGCTATCTAGCTATCTATCTAGCTATCTATCAATCTAGCTATCTATCAGCTAGATACCTAGATTATCTAGCTATCTATTAATCTAGCTATCTATCTAGCTATTTATCAATCTAGATATCTATCTAGCTATCTATCTATCCATCTATCTATCTATCTATCTATCTATCTATCTATCTATCTATCTATCTATCTATCTATCTATCTATCTATCTATCTATCTATCTATCTATCTATCTATCTATCTATCTATCTATCTATCTATCTATCTATCTATCTAGCTATCTAGCTATCTAGCTATCTAGCTATCTATCCAGCTATCTATCAATCTAGCTAGCTATCTAGCTATCTATCTAGCTATCTATCTAGCTATCTATCAATCTAGCTATCTATCAGCTAGATAGCTAGATTATCTAGCTATCTAGCTATCTATCTAGCTATCTAGCTATCTAGCTATCAATCTAGCTATCTAGCTATCTAGCTATCAATCTAGCTATCCAGATATCTATCTATCTATCTAGCTAGCTATCTAGCTGTCTAGCTATCTAGCTATCTATCGATCTATCAATCTAGCTATCTATCAATCTAGCTATCTATCAATCTAGCTATCTAGCTATCTAGCTAGCGATCTATCAATCTAGCTATCTAGCTATCTAGCTATCTATCAATCTAGCTATCTATCATCTAGATAGCAAGATTATCTAGCTATCTATCAAACTAGCTATCTATCTAGCTATATATTTAGCTATCTATCAATCTAGCTATCTAGCTATCTATTAATCTAGCTATCTATCTAGCTATCTACCATTCTAGCTATCTAGCTATCTATCAATCTAGATAGCTATCTAGCTATCTATCAGTCTAGCTATCTAGCTATCTATCAATCTAGCTAGCTATCTAGCTATCTATCTTGCTATCTTTCAATCTAGCTAGCTATCTAGCTATCTATCAATCTATCTAGCTATCTATCAATCTATCAATCTAGCTAGCTATCTAGCTATCTATCAATCTAGCTATCTATCAATCTAGCTATCTAGCTAGCTATCTATCAATCTATCTAGCTATCTATCTAGCTATCTAGCTAGATTATCTAGCTATCTATCAATCTATCTAGCTATCTATATAGCTATCTAGCTATCTATCAATCTAGCTATCTAGCTATCTACCAATCTAGCTATCTAGCTAGCTATCAAGCTATTTAGCTATCTATCAATCTAGCTATCTATCAATCTAGCTAGCTATCTAGCTATCTAGCTATCTAGCTATCTATCTAGCTATCTAGCTATCTATCTAGCTATCTAGCTGGCTATTTATCTAGCTATCTAGCTCGGCTATCTAGCTACCTATCTAGCTATCTAGCTATCTATCTATCAAGCTATCTAGCTATCTATCTATCTAGCTATCTAGCTATCTAGCTATCTATCTATCTATCTATCTATCTATCAATCTAGCTATCAGCTAGATACCTAGATTATCTAGCTATCTATCAATCTAGCTATCTAGCTAGATTATCTAGCTATCTATCAATCTATCTAGCTATCTATCTAGCTATCTAGCTATCTATCCAGCTATCTATCAATCTAGCTAGCTATCTAGCTATCTATCTAGCTATCTAGCTAGCTAGCTATCTATCTAGCTATCTATCAATCTAGCTATCTATCAGCTAGATAGCTAGATTATCTAGCTATCTAGCTATCTATCTAGCTATCTAGCTATCTAGCTATCAATCTAGCTATCCAGATATCTATCTATCTATCTAGCTAGCTATCTAGCTGTCTAGCTATCTAGCTATCTATCGATCTATCAATCTAGCTATCTATCAATCTAGCTATCTATCAATCTAGCTATCTAGCTATCTAGCTAGCGATCTATCAATCTAGCTATCTAGCTATCTAGCTATCTATCAATCTAGCTATCTATCATCTAGATA
>NW_028246674.1:312500-317500 GCF_964263255.1 Lissotriton vulgaris
GCTAGCTATCTAGCTATCTAGCTATCTATCTAGCTATCTAGCTATCTATCTAGCTATCTAGCTATCTATCTAGCAGGCTATTTATCTAGCTATCTAGCTCGGCTATCTAGCTACCTATCTAGCTATCTAGCTATCTATCTATCTAGCTATCTAGCTATCTATCTATCTAGCTATCTATCTATCTATCTATCTATCTATCTATCTATCAATCTAGCTATCAGCTAGATACCTAGATTATCTAGCTGTCTATCAATCTAGCTATCTAGCTAGCTAGCTAGCTATCTAGCTATTTATCAATCTAGATATCTAGCTATCTAGCTATCTATCTAGCTATCTAGCTATCTATCAATCTAGCTATCTAGCTATCTATCAATCTATCTATCTATCTATCTATCTATCTATCTATCTATCTATCTATCTATCTATCTATCTATCTATCTATCTATCTATCTATCTATCTATCTATCTATCTATCTATCTATCTATCTATCTATCTATCTATCTATCTATCTATCTATCTAGCTATCTATCTAGCTATCTATCAAGCTATCTAACTATCTATCTAACTATCTATCTATATCTATCTATCTATATCTCTCTATCTATCTATCTATCTATCTATCTATCTATCTATCTATCTATCTATCTATCTATCTATCTATCTATCTATCTATCTATCTATCTATCTATCTATCTATCTATCTATCTATCTATCTATCTATATAGCTATCTATCTAGATAGCTATCTATCTAGATAGCTATCTATCTAGCTATCTATCTAGCTATCTATCAATCTAGCTATCTAGCTATCTACCAATCTAGCTATCTATCTAGCTATCTAGCTATCTATCAATCTAGCTATATATCAATCTAGCTAGCTATCTAGCTATCTAGCTATCTATCTAGCTATCTATCTAGCTATCTATCTAGCTATCTAGCTGGTTATCTATCTAGCTATCTAGCTCGGCTATCTAGCTAGCTAGCTACCTATCTAGCTATATAGCTATCTATCTAGCTATCTATCTGGCTATCTAGCTATCTATCTAGCTATCTATCAATCTAGCTATCTATCAGCTAGATACCTAGATTATCTAGCTATCTATTAATCTAGCTAGCTATCTAGATATTTATCAATCTAGATATCTATCTATCTATCTATCTATCTATCTATCTATCTATCTATCTATCTATCTATCTATCTATCTATCGATCTATCTATCTATCTATCTATCTATCTATCTATCTATCTATCTATCTAGCCAGCTATCCAGCTATCCAGCTATCTATCAATCTAGCTAGCTATCTAGCTAGCTATCTATCTATCTATCTAGCTAGCTATCTAGCTATCTAGCTAGCTAGCTATCTATCTAGCTATCTATCAATCTAGCTATCTATCAGCTAGATAGCTGGATTATCTAGCTATCTATCTAGCTATCTAGCTATCTATCAATCTAGCTATCTAGATATCTATCTATCTATCTAGCTAGCTATCTATCTATCTAGCTAGCTATCTAGCTATCTATCTAGCTATCTATCTAGCTATCTATCAATCTAGCTAGATATCTATCTATCTATCTAGCTATCTAGCTAGCTAACTAGCTATCTATCAATCTAGCTATCTAGCTATCTATCTAGCTATCTATCAATCTAGCTATCTAGCTATCTATCAATCTGGCTAGCTATCTAGCTAGCTAGCTATCTAGCTATCTATCAATCTAGCTATCTAGCTAGCTATCTAGCTACCTAGCTATCTATCAATCTAGCTATCTATCAATCTAGCTAGCTATCTAGCTATCTAGCTATCTAGCTAGCTATCTAGCTATCTATCTAGCTATCTATCAATCTAGCTAGATATCTAGCTATCTATCTAGCTATCTAGCTAGCTAACTAGCTATCTATCAATCTAGCTATCTAGCTATCTAGCTATCTAGCTATCAATCTAGCTATCTAGCTATCTAGCTATCTAGCTAGCTATCTAGCTATCTATCTAGCTATCTAGCTATCTATCTAGCTGGCTATTTATCTAGCTATCTAGCTCGGCTATCTAGCTACCTATCTAGCTATCTAGCTATCTATCTATCTAGCTATCTAGCTATCTAGCTATCTAGCTATCTATCAATCTAGCTATCTTTCTAGCTATCTATCTATATCTAGCTATCTAGCTATATATCTAGCTATTATCTATCTAGCTATCTATCTAGCTATCTATCTAGCTATTTAGCTATCTATCAATCTAGCTATCTATATCTATCATCTAGATAGCAAGATTATCTAGCTATCTAGCTATCTATCAAACTAGCTATATATCTAGCTATCTAACTATCTATCTAGCTATCAATCTATCTATCTATCTATCTATCTATCTATCTATCTATCTATCTATCTATCTATCTATCTATCTATCTATCTATCTATCTATCTATCTATCTATCTATCTATCTATCTATCTATCTATCTATCTATCTATCTATCTATCTATCTATCTATCTATCTAGCTATCTATCTAGCTATCTATCAAGCTATCTATCTATCTATCTATCTATCTATCTATCTATCTATCTATCTATCTATCTATCTATCTATCTATCTATCTATCTATCTATCTATCTATCTATCTAGCTATCTATCTAGCTATCTATCTAGCTACTATCTATCTATCTATCTATCTATCTATCTATCTATCTATCTATCTATCTATCTATCTATCTATCTATCTATCTATCTATCTATCTATCTATCTATCTATCTATCTATCTAGCTATCTATCTAGCTATCTATCAAGCTATCTATCTATCTATCTATCTATCTATCTATCTATCTATCTATCTATCTATCTATCTATCTATCTATCTATCTATCTATCTATCTATCTATCTATCTATCTATCTATCTATCTATCTATCTATCTATCTAGCTATCTATCTAGCTATCTATCTAGCTATCTATCAAGCTATCTAGCTAACTAGCTAACTAGCTAGCTAGCTATCTATCTAGCTATCTAGCTATCTATCTATCATCTATCTATCTATCTATCTATCTATCTATCTATCTATCTATCTATCTATCTATCTATCTATCTATCTATCTATCTATCTATCTATCTATCTATCTATCTATCTATCTAGCTAGATATCTATCAATCTAGCTAGATATCTATATAGCTATCTATATAGCTATCTATCTAGCTATCTATCAATCTAGCTAGATATCTATCTATCTATCTATCTAGCTATCTAGCTAGCTAACATGCTAACTAGCTAGCTATCTAGCTATCTATCAATCTAGCTATCTATCTAGCTATCTAGCTATCTATCAATCTACCTATCTAGCTATCTAGCTCTCTAGCTATCAGTCTAGCTATCTAGCTATCTATCAATTGAGCTAGATATCTAGCTAGCTAGCGATCTATCTATCTAGCTATCTATCTAGCTATCTATCTAGCTATCTAGCTATCTATCAATCTAGCTATCTAGCATCTAGATAGCAAGATTATCTAGCTATCTATCAAACTAGCTATATATCTAGCTATCTATCTAGCTATCTATCAATCTAGCTATCTAGCTATCTATCAATCTAGCTAGCTATCTAGCTGCCTAGCTATCTAGCTATCTATCTAGCTATCTAGCGATATATCAATCTAGCTATCTATCAATCTAGCTATCTAGCTATCTAGCTAGCTATCTATCAATCTAGCTATCTAGCTATCTAGCTATCTAGCTACCTAGCTCTCTAGATAACTTTCTATCTAGCTATCTAGCTATCTAGCTAGCTATCTAGCTATCTATCAATCTAGCTATCTATATCTATCATCTAGATAGCAAGATTATCTAGCTATCTATCAAACTAGCTATCTATCTAGCTATATATTTAGCTATCTATCAATCTAGCTATCTAGCTATCTATCTAGCTATCTATCAATCTACCTATCTAGCTATCTAGCTCTCTAGCTATCAGTCTAGCTATCTAGCTATCTATCAATCTAGCTAGATATCTAGCTATCTATCTAGCTATCTAGCTAGCTATCTATCTGTCTATCTATCTAGCTATCTATCTAGCTATCTATCTAGCTATCTATCAATCTAGCTATCTATCATCTAGATAGCAAGATTATCTAGCTATCTATCAAACTAGCTATCTATCTAGCTATACATTTAGCTATCTATCAATCTAGCCATCTAGCTATCTATTAATCTAGCTATCTATCTAGCTATCTACCATTCTAGCTATCTAAGTATCTAGCAATCTAGATAGCTATCTAGCTATCTATCAGTCTAGCTATCTAGCTATCTATCAATCTATCTAGCTATCTATCAATCTAGCTAGCTATCTAGCTATCTAGCTATCTATCAATCTAGCTATCTAGCTATCTATCAATCTAGCTAGCTATCTATCTCGCTATCTAGCTATCTATCAATCTAGCTATCTAGCTATCTATCAATCTAGCTAGCTATCTAGCTCGCTATCTAGCTATCTATCTAGCTATCTATCAATCTAGCTATCTAGCTAGCTATCTATCAATCTATCAATCTATCTAGCTATCTATCTAGCTATCTAGCTAGATTATCTAGCTATCTATCAATCTATCTAGCTATCTATCTAGCTATCTAGCTTTCTATCAATCTAGCTATCTAGCTATCTACCTAGCTATATCTATCTAGCTATTTAGCTAGCTATCAAGCTATCTAGCTATCTATCAATCTAGCTATCTATCAATCTAGCTAGCTATCTAGCTATCTAGCTATCTATCTAGCTATCTAGCTATCTATCTAGCTATCTAGCTATCTATCTAGCAGGCTATTTATCTAGCTATCTAGCTCGGCTATCTAGCTACCTATCTAGCTATCTAGCTATCTATCTATCTAGCTATCTAGCTATCTATCTATCTAGCTATCTATCTATCTATCTATCAATCTAGCTATCAGCTAGATACCTAGATTATCTAGCTATCTATCAATCTAGCTATCTAGCTAGCTAGCTAGCTATCAAGCTATTTATCAATC
>NW_028246674.1:320000-330000 GCF_964263255.1 Lissotriton vulgaris
ATCTAGCTATCTAGCTAGCTAGATAGCTATCTAGCTATTTATCAATCTAGATATCTAGCTATCTAGCTATCTATCTAGCTATCTAGCTATCTAGCTATCTATCTAGCTATCTAGCTATCTATCAATCTATCTATCTATCTATCTATCTATCTATCTATCTATCTATCTATCTATCTATCTATCTATCTATCTATCTATCTATCTATCTATCTATCTATCTATCTATCTATCTATCTATCTATCTATCTATCTATCTATCTATCTAGCTTTCTATCTAGCTATCTAGCTTTCTATCTAGCTATCTAGCTATCTATCAGATAGATAGCTAGATTATCTAGCTATCTATCAATCTATCTATCTATCTATCTATCTATCTATCTATCTATCTATCTATCTATCTATCTATCTATCTATCTATCTATCTATCTATCTATCTATCTATCTATCTATCTATCTATCTATCTATCTATCTATCTATCTATCTATCTATCAATCTAGCTATCAGTCTAGCTATCTAGCTATCTATCAATCTAGCTATCTATCTATCTATCTATCTATCTATCTATCTATCTATCTATCTATCTATCTATCTATCTATCTATCTATCTATCTATCTATCTATCTATCTATCTATCTATCTATCTATCTATCTATCTATCTATCTATCTATCTATCTACATATCTATCTATCTATCTATCTATTTATCTATCTATCTATCTAGCTATCTATCAATCTAGCTATCTATCATCTAGATAGCAAGATTATCTAGCTATCTATCAAACTAGCTATCTATCTAGCTATATATTTAGCTATCTATCAATCAAGCTATCTAGCTATCTATCTAGCTATCTATCAATCTACCTATCTAGCTATCTAGCTCTCTAGCTATCAGTCTAGCTATCTATCTATCTATCAATCTAGCTAGATATCTAGCTATCTATCTAGCTATCTAGCTATTTAGCTATCTATCTATCTATCTAGCTATCTATCTATCTAGCTATCTATCTAGCTATCTAGCTATCTATCAATCTAGCTATCTATCATCTAGATAGCAAGATTATCTAGCTATCTATCAAACTAGCTATCTATCTAGCTATATATTTAGCTATCTATCAATCTGGCCATCTAGCTATCTATTAATCTAGCTATATATCTAGCTATCTACCATTCTAGCTATCTAGCTATCTATCGATCTAGATAGCTATCTAGCTATCTATCAGTCTAGCTATCTATCAATCTAGCTAGCTATCTAGCTATCTATCTAGCTATCTTTCAATCTAGCTAGCTATCTAGCTATCTATCAATCTATCTAGCTATCTATCAATCTAGCTAGCTATCTAGCTATCTAGCTATCTATCAATCTAGCTAGCTATCTGGCTCGCTATCTAGCTATCTATCTAGCTATCTATCAATCTAGCTATCTAGCTAGCTATCTATCAATCTATCTAGCTATCTATCTAGCTATCTAGCTAGATTATCTAGCTATCTATCAATCTATCTAGCTATCTATCTAGCTATCTAGCTATCTATCAATCTAGCTATCTAGCTATCTACCAATCTAGCTATCTAGCTAGCTATATCTATCTAGCTATCTAGCTAGCTATCAAGCTATCTAGCTATCTATCAATCTAGCTATCTATCAATCTAGCTAGCTATCTAGCTATCTAGCTATCTATCTAGCTATCTAGCTATCTATCTAGCTATCTAGCTATCTATCTAGCTGGCTATTTATCTAGCTATCTAGCTCGGCTATCTAGCTACCTATCTAGCTATCTAGCTATCTATCTATCTAGCTATCTATCTATCTAGCTATCTATCTATCCAGCAATCTAGCTATCAGCTAGATACCTAGATTATCTAGCTATCTATCAATCTAGCTATCTAGCTAGCTAGATAGCTATCTAGCTATTTATCAATCTAGATATCTAGCTATCTAGCTATCTATCTAGCTATCTAGCTATCTAGCTATCTATCTAGCTATCTATCAATCTATCTATCTATCTATCTATCTATCTATCTATCTATCTATCTATCTATCTATCTATCTATCTATCTATCTATCTATCTATCTATCTAGCTTTCTATCTAGCTATCTAGCTTTCTATCTAGCTATCTAGCTATCTATCAGATAGATAGCTAGATTATCTAGCTATCTATCAATCTATCTAGCTATCTAGCTATCTATCTATCTATCTATCTATCTATCTATCTATCTATCTATCTATCTATCTATCTATCTATCTATCTATCTATCTATCTATCTATCTATCTATCAATCTAGCTATCTAGCTATCTATCAATCTAGCTAGCTATCTAGCTAGCTAGCTATCTAGCTATCTATCAATCTAGCTATCTAGCTAGCTATCTAGCTACCTAGCTATCTATCAATCTAGCTATCTAGCTATCTATCAATCTAGCTAGCTATCTAGCTAGCTATCTAGCTAGATATCTAGATTTCTATCTAGCTATCTAGCTTTCCATCTAGCTATCTAGCTATCGATCAGATAGATAGCTAGATTATCTGGCTATCTATCAATCTATCTAGCTATCTAGCTATCTTTCTATCTATCAATCTAGCTATCTAGCTATCTATCAATCTAGCTAGCTATCTAGCTAGCTAGCTATCTAGCTATCTATCAATCTAGCTATCTAGCTAGCTATCAATCTAGCTAGCTATCTAGCTATCTAGCTATCTAGCTAGCTATCTAGCTAGATATCTAGCTATCTATCTAGCTATCTAGCTAGCTAACTAGCTATCTATCAATCTAGCTATCTATCTAGCTATCTAGCTATCTATCTAGCTATCTAGCTATCTATCTAGCTATCTATCAATCTAGCTATCTAGATATCTATCTATCTAGCTATCTAGCTATCTATCTAGCTATTATCTATCTAGCTATCTATCTAGCTATCTAGCTATCTATCAAACTAGCTATCTATATCTATCATCTAGATAGCAAGATTATCTAGCTATCTAGCTATCTATCAAACTAGCTATATATCTAGCTATCTAGCTATCTATCTAGCTATCTATCAATCTAGCTATCTACCTACCATTCTAGCTATCTAGCTATCTAGCTATCTATCAATCTATCTAGCTATCTATCAATCTAGCTAGCTATCTAGCTAGCTATCTATCTAGCTATCTATCAATCTAGCTAGCTATCTAGCTTTCTATCTTGCTATCTTTCAATCTAGCTAGCTATCTAGCTATCTATCAATCTATCTAGCTATCTATCAATCTATCAATCTAGCTAGCTATCTAGCTATCTAGCTATCTATCAATCTAGCTATCTAGCTATCTATCAATCAAGCTAGCTATCTAGCTCGCTATCTAGCTATCTATCTAGCTATCTATCAATCTAGCTATCTATCTATCATCTATCTATCTATCTATCTATCTATCTATCTATCTATCTATCTATCTATCTATCTATCTATCTATCTATCTATCTATCTATCTATCTATCTATCTATCTATCTATCTAGCTAGATATCTATCAATCTAGCTAGATATCTATATAGCTATCTATATAGCTATCTATCTAGCTATCTATCAATCTAGCTAGATATCTATCTATCTATCTATCTAGCTATCTAGCTAGCTAACATGCTAACTAGCTAGCTATCTAGCTATCTATCAATCTAGCTATCTATCTAGCTATCTAGCTATCTATCAATCTACCTATCTAGCTATCTAGCTCTCTAGCTATCAGTCTAGCTATCTAGCTATCTATCAATTGAGCTAGATATCTAGCTAGCTAGCGATCTATCTATCTAGCTATCTATCTAGCTATCTATCTAGCTATCTAGCTATCTATCAATCTAGCTATCTAGCATCTAGATAGCAAGATTATCTAGCTATCTATCAAACTAGCTATATATCTAGCTATCTATCTAGCTATCTATCAATCTAGCTATCTAGCTATCTATCAATCTAGCTAGCTATCTAGCTGCCTAGCTATCTAGCTATCTATCTAGCTATCTAGCGATATATCAATCTAGCTATCTATCAATCTAGCTATCTAGCTATCTAGCTAGCTATCTATCAATCTAGCTATCTAGCTATCTAGCTATCTAGCTACCTAGCTCTCTAGATAACTTTCTATCTAGCTATCTAGCTATCTAGCTAGCTATCTAGCTATCTATCAATCTAGCTATCTATATCTATCATCTAGATAGCAAGATTATCTAGCTATCTATCAAACTAGCTATCTATCTAGCTATATATTTAGCTATCTATCAATCTAGCTATCTAGCTATCTATCTA
This sequence comes from Lissotriton vulgaris, assembly GCF_964263255.1. Lineage (NCBI taxonomy): Eukaryota > Metazoa > Chordata > Amphibia > Caudata > Salamandridae > Lissotriton > Lissotriton vulgaris. The sequence goes on from NW_028246674.1 coordinate 324,272, forward strand.
GCTATCTATCAATCTACCTATCTAGCTATCTAGCTCTCTAGCTATCAGTCTAGCTATCTAGCTATCTATCAATCTAGCTAGATATCTAGCTATCTATCTAGCTATCTAGCTAGCTATCTATCTGTCTATCTATCTAGCTATCTATCTAGCTATCTATCTAGCTATCTATCAATCTAGCTATCTATCATCTAGATAGCAAGATTATCTAGCTATCTATCAAACTAGCTATCTATCTAGCTATACATTTAGCTATCTATCAATCTAGCCATCTAGCTATCTATTAATCTAGCTATCTATCTAGCTATCTACCATTCTAGCTATCTAAGTATCTAGCAATCTAGATAGCTATCTAGCTATCTATCAGTCTAGCTATCTAGCTATCTATCAATCTATCTAGCTATCTATCAATCTAGCTAGCTATCTAGCTATCTAGCTATCTATCAATCTAGCTATCTAGCTATCTATCAATCTAGCTAGCTATCTATCTCGCTATCTAGCTATCTATCAATCTAGCTATCTAGCTATCTATCAATCTAGCTAGCTATCTAGCTCGCTATCTAGCTATCTATCTAGCTATCTATCAATCTAGCTATCTAGCTAGCTATCTATCAATCTATCAATCTATCTAGCTATCTATCTAGCTATCTAGCTAGATTATCTAGCTATCTATCAATCTATCTAGCTATCTATCTAGCTATCTAGCTTTCTATCAATCTAGCTATCTAGCTATCTACCTAGCTATATCTATCTAGCTATTTAGCTAGCTATCAAGCTATCTAGCTATCTATCAATCTAGCTATCTATCAATCTAGCTAGCTATCTAGCTATCTAGCTATCTATCTAGCTATCTAGCTATCTATCTAGCTATCTAGCTATCTATCTAGCAGGCTATTTATCTAGCTATCTAGCTCGGCTATCTAGCTACCTATCTAGCTATCTAGCTATCTATCTATCTAGCTATCTAGCTATCTATCTATCTAGCTATCTATCTATCTATCTATCAATCTAGCTATCAGCTAGATACCTAGATTATCTAGCTATCTATCAATCTAGCTATCTAGCTAGCTAGCTAGCTATCAAGCTATTTATCAATCTAGATATCTAGCTATCTAGCTATCTATCTAGCTATCTAGCTATCTATCAATCTAGCTATCTAGCTATCTATCAATCTATCTATCTATCTATCTATCTATCTATCTATCTATCTATCTATCTATCTATCTATCTATCTATCTATCTATCTATCTATCTATCTATCTATCTATCTATCTATCTATCTATCTATCTATCTATCTATCTATCTATCTATCTATCTATCTAGATAGCTATCTATCTAGATAGCTATCTATCTAGATAGCTATCTATCTAGCTATCTATCTAGCTATCTATCTAGCTATCTATCTATCTATCAATCAATCAATCAATCAATCAATCAATCAATCTAGCTAAATATCTATCTCGCTATCTATATAGCTATCTATCTAGCTATCTATCAATCTAGCTAGATATCTATCTATCTATCTATCTAGCTATCTCGCTAGCTAACAAGCTAACTAGCTAGCTATCTAGCTATCTATCAATCTAGCTATCTATCTAGCTATCTAGCTATCTATCAATCTACCTATCTAGCTATCTAGCTCTCTAGCTATCAGTCAAGCTATCTAGCTATCTATCAATCTAGCTAGATATCTAGCTAGCTATCTATCTATCTAGCTATCTAGCTAGCTATCTATCTAGCTATCTAGCTATCTATCAATCTAGCTATCTATCATCTAGATAGCAAGATTATCTAGCTATCTAGCTATCTATCAAACTAGCTATATATCTATCTATCTATCTAGCTATATATCAATCTAGCTATCTAGCTATCTATCAATCTAGCTAGCTATCTAGCTGACTAGCTATCTAGCTATCTATCTAGCTATCTAGCGATATATCAATCTAGCTATCTATCAATCTATCAATCTAGCTATCTAGCTATCTAGCTAGCTATCTATCAATCTAGCTATCTAGCTATCTAGCTATCTAGCTACCTAGCTATCTAGCTAACTTTCTATCTAGCTATCTAGCTATCTAGCGAGCTATCTAGCTATCTATCAATCTAGCTATCTATCAATCTAGCTATCTAGCTATCCAGCTATCCATTAATCTATCTAGCTATCTAGCTATCTAGGTATCTAGCTATCTATCTAGCTATCTAGCTATCTAGCAATCTAGCTATCTAGCTCTCTAGCTATCAGTCTAGCTATCTAGCTATCTATCAATCTAGCTAGATATCTATCTATCTATCTATCTATCTATCTATCTATCTATCTATCTATCTATCTATCTATCTATCTATCTATCTATCTATCTATCTATCTATCTATCTATCTATCTATCTATCTATCTATCTACATATCTATCTATCTATCTATCTATTTATCTATCTATCTATCTAGCTATCTATCAATCTAGCTATCTATCATCTAGATAGCAAGATTATCTAGCTATCTATCAAACTAGCTATCTATCTAGCTATATATTTAGCTATCTATCAATCAAGCTATCTAGCTATCTATCTAGCTATCTATCAATCTACCTATCTAGCTATCTAGCTCTCTAGCTATCAGTCTAGCTATCTATCTATCTATCAATCTAGCTAGATATCTAGCTATCTATCTAGCTATCTAGCTATTTAGCTATCTATCTATCTATCTAGCTATCTATCTATCTAGCTATCTATCTAGCTATCTAGCTATCTATCAATCTAGCTATCTATCATCTAGATAGCAAGATTATCTAGCTATCTATCAAACTAGCTATCTATCTAGCTATATATTTAGCTATCTATCAATCTGGCCATCTAGCTATCTATTAATCTAGCTATATATCTAGCTATCTACCATTCTAGCTATCTAGCTATCTATCGATCTAGATAGCTATCTAGCTATCTATCAGTCTAGCTATCTATCAATCTAGCTAGCTATCTAGCTATCTATCTAGCTATCTTTCAATCTAGCTAGCTATCTAGCTATCTATCAATCTATCTAGCTATCTATCAATCTAGCTAGCTATCTAGCTATCTAGCTATCTATCAATCTAGCTAGCTATCTGGCTCGCTATCTAGCTATCTATCTAGCTATCTATCAATCTAGCTATCTAGCTAGCTATCTATCAATCTATCTAGCTATCTATCTAGCTATCTAGCTAGATTATCTAGCTATCTATCAATCTATCTAGCTATCTATCTAGCTATCTAGCTATCTATCAATCTAGCTATCTAGCTATCTACCAATCTAGCTATCTAGCTAGCTATATCTATCTAGCTATCTAGCTAGCTATCAAGCTATCTAGCTATCTATCAATCTAGCTATCTATCAATCTAGCTAGCTATCTAGCTATCTAGCTATCTATCTAGCTATCTAGCTATCTATCTAGCTATCTAGCTATCTATCTAGCTGGCTATTTATCTAGCTATCTAGCTCGGCTATCTAGCTACCTATCTAGCTATCTAGCTATCTATCTATCTAGCTATCTATCTATCTAGCTATCTATCTATCCAGCAATCTAGCTATCAGCTAGATACCTAGATTATCTAGCTATCTATCAATCTAGCTATCTAGCTAGCTAGATAGCTATCTAGCTATTTATCAATCTAGATATCTAGCTATCTAGCTATCTATCTAGCTATCTAGCTATCTAGCTATCTATCTAGCTATCTATCAATCTATCTATCTATCTATCTATCTATCTATCTATCTATCTATCTATCTATCTATCTATCTATCTATCTATCTATCTATCTATCTATCTATCTAGCTTTCTATCTAGCTATCTAGCTTTCTATCTAGCTATCTAGCTATCTATCAGATAGATAGCTAGATTATCTAGCTATCTATCAATCTATCTAGCTATCTAGCTATCTATCTATCTATCTATCTATCTATCTATCTATCTATCTATCTATCTATCTATCTATCTATCTATCTATCTATCTATCTATCTATCTATCTATCAATCTAGCTATCTAGCTATCTATCAATCTAGCTAGCTATCTAGCTAGCTAGCTATCTAGCTATCTATCAATCTAGCTATCTAGCTAGCTATCTAGCTACCTAGCTATCTATCAATCTAGCTATCTAGCTATCTATCAATCTAGCTAGCTATCTAGCTAGCTATCTAGCTAGATATCTAGATTTCTATCTAGCTATCTAGCTTTCCATCTAGCTATCTAGCTATCGATCAGATAGATAGCTAGATTATCTGGCTATCTATCAATCTATCTAGCTATCTAGCTATCTTTCTATCTATCAATCTAGCTATCTAGCTATCTATCAATCTAGCTAGCTATCTAGCTAGCTAGCTATCTAGCTATCTATCAATCTAGCTATCTAGCTAGCTATCAATCTAGCTAGCTATCTAGCTATCTAGCTATCTAGCTAGCTATCTAGCTAGATATCTAGCTATCTATCTAGCTATCTAGCTAGCTAACTAGCTATCTATCAATCTAGCTATCTATCTAGCTATCTAGCTATCTATCTAGCTATCTAGCTATCTATCTAGCTATCTATCAATCTAGCTATCTAGATATCTATCTATCTAGCTATCTAGCTATCTATCTAGCTATTATCTATCTAGCTATCTATCTAGCTATCTAGCTATCTATCAAACTAGCTATCTATATCTATCATCTAGATAGCAAGATTATCTAGCTATCTAGCTATCTATCAAACTAGCTATATATCTAGCTATCTAGCTATCTATCTAGCTATCTATCAATCTAGCTATCTACCTACCATTCTAGCTATCTAGCTATCTAGCTATCTATCAATCTATCTAGCTATCTATCAATCTAGCTAGCTATCTAGCTAGCTATCTATCTAGCTATCTATCAATCTAGCTAGCTATCTAGCTTTCTATCTTGCTATCTTTCAATCTAGCTAGCTATCTAGCTATCTATCAATCTATCTAGCTATCTATCAATCTATCAATCTAGCTAGCTATCTAGCTATCTAGCTATCTATCAATCTAGCTATCTAGCTATCTATCAATCAAGCTAGCTATCTAGCTCGCTATCTAGCTATCTATCTAGCTATCTATCAATCTAGCTATCTAGCTAGCTATCTATCAATCTATCTAGCTATCTATCTAGCTATCTAGCTAGATTATCTAGCTATCTATCCATCTATCTAGCTATCTATCTAGCTATCTAGCTATCTAGCTATCTATCAATCTAGCTATCTAGCTATCTACCAATCTAGCTATCTAGCTAGCTATCAAGCTATCTAGCTATCTATCAATCTAGCTATCTATCAATCTAGCTAGCTATCTAGCTATCTAGCTATCTATCTAGCTATCTATCTATCTATCTAGCTATCTAGCTATCTAGCTGGCTATTTATCTAGCTATCTAGCTCGGCTATCTAGCTACCTATCTAGCTATCTAGCTATCTATCTATCTAGCTATCTAGCTATCTATCTATCTAGCTATCTAGCTATCTAGCTATCTATCTATCTATCAATCTAGCTATCAGCTAGATACCTAGATTATCTAGCTATCTATCAATCTAGCTATCTAGCTAGCTAGCTAGCTATCTAGCTATTTATCAATCTAGATATCTAGCTATCTGGCTATCTATCTAGCTATCTAGCTATCTAGCTATCTAGCTAGCTATCTAGCTATCTAGCTATCTATCAATCAATCAATCTATCTATCTATCTATCTATCTATCTATCTATCAATCTATC
>NW_028246674.1:332500-337500 GCF_964263255.1 Lissotriton vulgaris
CAGCAATCTAGCTATCAGCTAGATACCTAGATTATCTAGCTATCTATCAATCTAGCTATCTAGCTAGCTAGATAGCTATCTAGCTATTTATCAATCTAGATATCTAGCTATCTAGCTATCTATCTAGCTATCTAGCTATCTAGCTATCTATCTAGCTATCTATCAATCTATCTATCTATCTATCTATCTATCTATCTATCTATCTATCTATCTATCTATCTATCTATCTATCTATCTATCTATCTATCTATCTATCTAGCTTTCTATCTAGCTATCTAGCTTTCTATCTAGCTATCTAGCTATCTATCAGATAGATAGCTAGATTATCTAGCTATCTATCAATCTATCTAGCTATCTAGCTATCTAGCTATCTATCTATCTATCTATCTATCTATCTATCTATCTATCTATCTATCTATCTATCTATCTATCTATCTATCTATCTATCTATCTATCAATCTAGCTATCTAGCTATCTATCAATCTAGCTAGCTATCTAGCTAGCTAGCTATCTAGCTATCTATCAATCTAGCTATCTAGCTAGCTATCTAGCTACCTAGCTATCTATCAATCTAGCTATCTAGCTATCTATCAATCTAGCTAGCTATCTAGCTAGCTATCTAGCTAGATATCTAGCTTTCTATCTAGCTATCTAGCTTTCCATCTAGCTATCTAGCTATCGATCAGATAGATAGCTAGATTATCTGGCTATCTATCAATCTATCTAGCTATCTAGCTATCTTTCTATCTATCAATCTAGCTATCTAGCTATCTATCAATCTAGCTAGCTATCTAGCTAGCTAGCTATCTAGCTATCTATCAATCTAGCTATCTAGCTAGCTATCAATCTAGCTAGCTATCTAGCTATCTAGCTATCTAGCTAGCTATCTAGCTAGATATCTAGCTATCTATCTAGCTATCTAGCTAGCTAACTAGCTATCTATCAATCTAGCTATCTATCTAGCTATCTAGCTATCTATCTAGCTATCTAGCTATCTATCTAGCTATCTATCAATATAGCTATCTAGATATCTATCTATCTAGCTATCTAGCTATCTATCTAGCTATTATCTATCTAGCTATCTATCTAGCTATCTAGCTATCTATCAAACTAGCTATCTATATCTATCATCTAGATAGCAAGATTATCTAGCTATCTAGCTATCTATCAAACTAGCTATATATCTAGCTATCTAGCTATCTATCTAGCTATCTATCAATCTAGCTATCTACCTACCATTCTAGCTATCTAGCTATCTAGCTATCTATCAATCTATCTAGCTATCTATCAATCTAGCTAGCTATCTAGCTAGCTATCTATCTAGCTATCTATCAATCTAGCTAGCTATCTAGCTTTCTATCTTGCTATCTTTCAATCTAGCTAGCTATCTAGCTATCTATCAATCTATCTAGCTATCTATCAATCTATCAATCTAGCTAGCTATCTAGCTATCTAGCTATCTATCAATCTAGCTATCTAGCTATCTATCAATCAAGCTAGCTATCTAGCTCGCTATCTAGCTATCTATCTAGCTATCTATCAATCTAGCTATCTAGCTAGCTATCTATCAATCTATCTAGCTATCTATCTAGCTATCTAGCTAGATTATCTAGCTATCTATCCATCTATCTAGCTATCTATCTAGCTATCTAGCTATCTAGCTATCTATCAATCTAGCTATCTAGCTATCTACCAATCTAGCTATCTAGCTAGCTATCAAGCTATCTAGCTATCTATCAATCTAGCTATCTATCAATCTAGCTAGCTATCTAGCTATCTAGCTATCTATCTAGCTATCTATCTATCTATCTAGCTATCTAGCTATCTAGCTGGCTATTTATCTAGCTATCTAGCTCGGCTATCTAGCTACCTATCTAGCTATCTAGCTATCTATCTATCTAGCTATCTAGCTATCTATCTATCTAGCTATCTAGCTATCTAGCTATCTATCTATCTATCAATCTAGCTATCAGCTAGATACCTAGATTATCTAGCTATCTATCAATCTAGCTATCTAGCTAGCTAGCTAGCTATCTAGCTATTTATCAATCTAGATATCTAGCTATCTGGCTATCTATCTAGCTATCTAGCTATCTAGCTATCTAGCTAGCTATCTAGCTATCTAGCTATCTATCTATCTATCTATCTATCTATCTATCTATCTATCTATCTATCTATCAATCTATCAATCTATCTATCTATCTATCTATCTATCTATCTAGATATCTATCTATCTAGCTATCTAGCTATTTAGCTATCTATCTAGCTATCTATCTAGCTATCTATCTAGCTATCTAGCTATCTATCTATCTATCTATCTATCTATCTATCTATCTATCTATCTATCTATCTATCTATCTATCTATCTATCTATCTATCTATCTATCTATCTATCTATCTATCTATCTATCTATCTATCTATCTATCTAGATAGCTATCTATCTAGCTATCTATCTAGCTATCTATCTATCTATCTAGATAGCTATCTATCTAGCTATCTATCTAGCTATCTATCTAGCTATCTATCTAGCTATCTATCAATCAATCAATCAATCAATCAATCAATCTAGCTAAATATCTATCTCGCTATCTATATAGCTATCTATCTAGCTATCTAGCTAGCTAACAAGCTAACTAGCTATCTATCTAGCTATCTATCAATCTAGCTATCTATCTAGCTATCTAGCTATCTATCAATCTACCTATCTAGCTATCTAGCTCTCTAGCTATCAGTCAAGCTATCTAGCTATCTATCAATCTAGATAGCTATCTAGCTGTCTAGCTATCTAGCTATCTATCTAGCTATCTAGCGATCTATCAATCTAGCTATCTATCAATCTATCAATCTAGCTATCTAGCTATCTAGCTAGCTATCTATCAATCTAGCTATCTAGCTATCTAGCTATCTAGATACCTAGCTATCTAGCTAACTTTCTATCTAGCTATCTAGCTATCTAGCGAGCTATCTAGCTATCTATCAATCTAGCTATCTATCAATCTAGCTATCTAGCTATCCAGCTATATATTAATCTATCTAGCTATCTAGCTATCTAGGTATCTAGCTATCTATCTAGCTATCTAGCTATCTAGCTATCTAGCTATCTAGCTATCTAGCTATCTAGCTCTCTAGCTATCAGTCTAGCTATCTAGCTATCTATCAATCTAGCTAGATATCTAGCTATCTATCTATCTATCTATCTATCTATCTATCTATCTATCTATCTATCTATCTAGCTATCTATCTAGCTATCTAGCTATCTATCAATCTAGCTATCTATCATCTAGATAGCAAGATTATCTAGCTATCTATCAAACTAGCTATCTATCTAGCTATATATTTAGCTATCTATCAATCTAGCTATCTAGCTATCTATCTAGCTATCTATCAATCTACCTATCTAGCTATCTAGCTCTCTAGCTATCAGTCTAGCTATCTAGCTATCTATCAATCTAGCTAGATATCTAGCTATCTATCTAGCTATCTAGCTATTTAGCTATCTATCTATCTAGCTATCTATCTATCTAGCTATCTATCTAGCTATCTAGCTATCTATCAATCTAGCTATCTATCATCTAGATAGCAAGATTATCTAGCTATCTATCAAACTAGCTATCTATCTAGCTATATATTTAGCTATCTATCAATCTAGCCATCTAGCTATCTATTAATCTAGCTATATATCTAGCTATCTACCATTCTAGCTATCTAGCTATCTATCAATCTAGATAGCTATCTAGCTATCTATCAGTCTAGCTATCTAGCTATCTATCAATCTAGCTAGCTATCTAGCTATCTATCTAGCTATCTTTCAATCTAGCTAGCTATCTAGCTATCTATCAATCTATCTAGCTATCTATCAATCTAGCTAGCTATCTAGCTATCTAGCTATCTATCAATCTAGCTAGCTATCTAGCTATCTATCAATCTATCTAGCTATCTATCTAGCTATCTAGCTAGATTATCTAGCTATCTATCAATCTATCTAGCTATCTATCTAGCTATCTAGCTATCTAGCTAGCTATCAATCTAGCTATCTAGCTATCTACCAATCTAGCTATCTAGCTAGCTATATCTATCTAGCTCTCTAGCTAGCTATAGCTATCAAGCTATCTAGCTATCTATCAATCTAGCTATCTATCAATCTAGCTATCTATCTAGCTATCTAGCTATCTATCTAGCTATCTAGCTATCGATCTAGCTATCTAGCTATCTATCTAGCTGGCTATTTATCTAGCTATCTAGCTCGGCTATCTAGCTACCTATCTAGCTATCTAGCTATCTATCTATCTAGCTATCTAGCTATCTATCTATCTAGCTATCTAGCTATCTATCTATCTAGCAATCTAGCTATCAGCTAGATACCTAGATTATCTAGCTATCTATCAATCTAGCTATCTAGCTAGCTAGCTAGCTATCTAGCTATTTATCAATCTAGATATCTAGCTATCTATCTAGCTATCTAGCTATCTAGCTATCTATCTAGCTAGCTAGCTATCTATCAATCAATCTATCTATCTATCTATCTATCTATCTATCTATCTATCTATCTATCTATCTATCTATCTATCTATCTATCTATCTATCTATCTATCTATCTATCTATCTATCTATCTATCTATCTATCTATCTATATATCTATCTATCTAGCTTTCTATCTAGCTATCTAGCTTTCTATCTAGCTATCTAGCTATCTATCAGATAGATAGCTAGATTATCTAGCTATCTATCAATCTATCTAGCTATCTAGCTATCTATCTATCTATCTATCAATCTAGCTATCTAGCTATCTATCAATCTAGCTAGCTATCTAGCTAGCTAGCTATCTAGCTATCTATCAATCTAGCTATCTAGCTAGCTATCTAGCTAGCTACCTAGCTATCTATCAATCTAGCTATCTAGCTATCTATCAATCTAGCTAGCTATCTAGCTATCCAGCTATCTAGCTAGCTATCTAGCTAGATATCTAGCTATCTATCTAGCTATCTAGCTAGCTAACTAG
>NW_028246674.1:352500-357500 GCF_964263255.1 Lissotriton vulgaris
TCCAGCAATCTAGCTATCAGCTAGATACCTAGATTATCTAGCTATCTATCAATCTAGCTATCTAGCTAGCTAGATAGCTATCTAGCTATTTATCAATCTAGATATCTAGCTATCTAGCTATCTATCTAGCTATCTAGCTATCTAGCTATCTATCTAGCTATCTATCAATCTATCTATCTATCTATCTATCTATCTATCTATCTATCTATCTATCTATCTATCTATCTATCTATCTATCTATCTATCTATCTAGCTTTCTATCTAGCTATCTAGCTTTCTATCTAGCTATCTAGCTATCTATCAGATAGATAGCTAGATTATCTAGCTATCTATCAATCTATCTAGCTATCTAGCTATCTAGCTATCTATCTATCTATCTATCTATCTATCTATCTATCTATCTATCTATCTATCTATCTATCTATCTATCTATCTATCTATCTATCTATCTATCTATCAATCTAGCTATCTAGCTATCTATCAATCTAGCTAGCTATCTAGCTAGCTAGCTATCTAGCTATCTATCAATCTAGCTATCTAGCTAGCTATCTAGCTACCTAGCTATCTATCAATCTAGCTATCTAGCTATCTATCAATCTAGCTAGCTATCTAGCTAGCTATCTAGCTAGATATCTAGCTTTCTATCTAGCTATCTAGCTTTCCATCTAGCTATCTAGCTATCGATCAGATAGATAGCTAGATTATCTGGCTATCTATCAATCTATCTAGCTATCTAGCTATCTTTCTATCTATCAATCTAGCTATCTAGCTATCTATCAATCTAGCTAGCTATCTAGCTAGCTAGCTATCTAGCTATCTATCAATCTAGCTATCTAGCTAGCTATCAATCTAGCTAGCTATCTAGCTATCTAGCTATCTAGCTAGCTATCTAGCTAGATATCTAGCTATCTATCTAGCTATCTAGCTAGCTAACTAGCTATCTATCAATCTAGCTATCTATCTAGCTATCTAGCTATCTATCTAGCTATCTAGCTATCTATCTAGCTATCTATCAATATAGCTATCTAGATATCTATCTATCTAGCTATCTAGCTATCTATCTAGCTATTATCTATCTAGCTATCTATCTAGCTATCTAGCTATCTATCAAACTAGCTATCTATATCTATCATCTAGATAGCAAGATTATCTAGCTATCTAGCTATCTATCAAACTAGCTATATATCTAGCTATCTAGCTATCTATCTAGCTATCTATCAATCTAGCTATCTACCTACCATTCTAGCTATCTAGCTATCTAGCTATCTATCAATCTATCTAGCTATCTATCAATCTAGCTAGCTATCTAGCTAGCTATCTATCTAGCTATCTATCAATCTAGCTAGCTATCTAGCTTTCTATCTTGCTATCTTTCAATCTAGCTAGCTATCTAGCTATCTATCAATCTATCTAGCTATCTATCAATCTATCAATCTAGCTAGCTATCTAGCTATCTAGCTATCTATCAATCTAGCTATCTAGCTATCTATCAATCAAGCTAGCTATCTAGCTCGCTATCTAGCTATCTATCTAGCTATCTATCAATCTAGCTATCTAGCTAGCTATCTATCAATCTATCTAGCTATCTATCTAGCTATCTAGCTAGATTATCTAGCTATCTATCCATCTATCTAGCTATCTATCTAGCTATCTAGCTATCTAGCTATCTATCAATCTAGCTATCTAGCTATCTACCAATCTAGCTATCTAGCTAGCTATCAAGCTATCTAGCTATCTATCAATCTAGCTATCTATCAATCTAGCTAGCTATCTAGCTATCTAGCTATCTATCTAGCTATCTATCTATCTATCTAGCTATCTAGCTATCTAGCTGGCTATTTATCTAGCTATCTAGCTCGGCTATCTAGCTACCTATCTAGCTATCTAGCTATCTATCTATCTAGCTATCTAGCTATCTATCTATCTAGCTATCTAGCTATCTAGCTATCTATCTATCTATCAATCTAGCTATCAGCTAGATACCTAGATTATCTAGCTATCTATCAATCTAGCTATCTAGCTAGCTAGCTAGCTATCTAGCTATTTATCAATCTAGATATCTAGCTATCTGGCTATCTATCTAGCTATCTAGCTATCTAGCTATCTAGCTAGCTATCTAGCTATCTAGCTATCTATCTATCTATCTATCTATCTATCTATCTATCTATCTATCTATCTATCTATCTATCTATCTATCAATCTATCAATCTATCTATCTATCTATCTATCTATCTATCTAGATATCTATCTATCTAGCTATCTAGCTATTTAGCTATCTATCTAGCTATCTATCTAGCTATCTATCTAGCTATCTAGCTATCTATCTATCTATCTATCTATCTATCTATCTATCTATCTATCTATCTATCTATCTATCTATCTATCTATCTATCTATCTATCTATCTATCTATCTATCTATCTATCTATCTATCTATCTATCTATCTATCTATCTATCTATCTAGATAGCTATCTATCTAGCTATCTATCTAGCTATCTATCTATCTATCTAGATAGCTATCTATCTAGCTATCTATCTAGCTATCTATCTAGCTATCTATCTAGCTATCTATCAATCAATCAATCAATCAATCAATCAATCTAGCTAAATATCTATCTCGCTATCTATATAGCTATCTATCTAGCTATCTAGCTAGCTAACAAGCTAACTAGCTATCTATCTAGCTATCTATCAATCTAGCTATCTATCTAGCTATCTAGCTATCTATCAATCTACCTATCTAGCTATCTAGCTCTCTAGCTATCAGTCAAGCTATCTAGCTATCTATCAATCTAGATAGCTATCTAGCTGTCTAGCTATCTAGCTATCTATCTAGCTATCTAGCGATCTATCAATCTAGCTATCTATCAATCTATCAATCTAGCTATCTAGCTATCTAGCTAGCTATCTATCAATCTAGCTATCTAGCTATCTAGCTATCTAGATACCTAGCTATCTAGCTAACTTTCTATCTAGCTATCTAGCTATCTAGCGAGCTATCTAGCTATCTATCAATCTAGCTATCTATCAATCTAGCTATCTAGCTATCCAGCTATATATTAATCTATCTAGCTATCTAGCTATCTAGGTATCTAGCTATCTATCTAGCTATCTAGCTATCTAGCTATCTAGCTATCTAGCTATCTAGCTATCTAGCTCTCTAGCTATCAGTCTAGCTATCTAGCTATCTATCAATCTAGCTAGATATCTAGCTATCTATCTATCTATCTATCTATCTATCTATCTATCTAGCTATCTATCTAGCTATCTAGCTATCTATCAATCTAGCTATCTATCATCTAGATAGCAAGATTATCTAGCTATCTATCAAACTAGCTATCTATCTAGCTATATATTTAGCTATCTATCAATCTAGCTATCTAGCTATCTATCTAGCTATCTATCAATCTACCTATCTAGCTATCTAGCTCTCTAGCTATCAGTCTAGCTATCTAGCTATCTATCAATCTAGCTAGATATCTAGCTATCTATCTAGCTATCTAGCTATTTAGCTATCTATCTATCTAGCTATCTATCTATCTAGCTATCTATCTAGCTATCTAGCTATCTATCAATCTAGCTATCTATCATCTAGATAGCAAGATTATCTAGCTATCTATCAAACTAGCTATCTATCTAGCTATATATTTAGCTATCTATCAATCTAGCCATCTAGCTATCTATTAATCTAGCTATATATCTAGCTATCTACCATTCTAGCTATCTAGCTATCTATCAATCTAGATAGCTATCTAGCTATCTATCAGTCTAGCTATCTAGCTATCTATCAATCTAGCTAGCTATCTAGCTATCTATCTAGCTATCTTTCAATCTAGCTAGCTATCTAGCTATCTGTCAATCTATCTAGCTATCTATCAATCTAGCTAGCTATCTAGCTATCTAGCTATCTATCAATCTAGCTAGCTATCTAGCTATCTATCAATCTATCTAGCTATCTATCTAGCTATCTAGCTAGATTATCTAGCTATCTATCAATCTATCTAGCTATCTATCTAGCTATCTAGCTATCTAGCTAGCTATCAATCTAGCTATCTAGCTATCTACCAATCTAGCTATCTAGCTAGCTATATCTATCTAGCTCTCTAGCTAGCTATAGCTATCAAGCTATCTAGCTATCTATCAATCTAGCTATCTATCAATCTAGCTATCTATCTAGCTATCTAGCTATCTATCTAGCTATCTAGCTATCGATCTAGCTATCTAGCTATCTATATAGCTGGCTATTTATCTAGCTATCTAGCTCGGCTATCTAGCTACCTATCTAGCTATCTAGCTATCTATCTATCTAGCTATCTAGCTATCTATCTATCTAGCTATCTAGCTATCTATCTATCTAGCAATCTAGCTATCAGCTAGATACCTAGATTATCTAGCTATCTATCAATCTAGCTATCTAGCTAGCTAGCTAGCTATCTAGCTATTTATAAATCTAGATATCTAGCTATCTATCTAGCTATCTAGCTATCTAGCTATCTATCTAGCTAGCTAGCTATCTATCAATCAATCTATCTATCTATCTATCTATCTATCTATCTATCTATCTATCTATCTATCTATCTATCTATCTATCTATCTATCTATCTATCTATCTATCTATCTATCTATCTATCTATCTATCTATCTATCTATCTATATATCTATCTATCTAGCTTTCTATCTAGCTATCTAGCTTTCTATCTAGCTATCTAGCTATCTATCAGATAGATAGCTAGATTATCTAGCTATCTATCAATCTATCTAGCTATCTAGCTATCTATCTATCTATCTATCAATCTAGCTATCTAGCTATCTATCAATCTAGCTAGCTATCTAGCTAGCTAGCTATCTAGCTATCTATCAATCTAGCTATCTAGCTAGCTATCTAGCTAGCTACCTAGCTATCTATCAATCTAGCTATCTAGCTATCTATCAATCTAGCTAGCTATCTAGCTATCCAGCTATCTAGCTAGCTATCTAGCTAGATATCTAGCTATCTATCT
>NW_028246674.1:365000-367500 GCF_964263255.1 Lissotriton vulgaris
TCTGTCTGTCTGTCTATCTATCTATCTATCTATCTATCTATCTATCTATCTATCTATCTATCTATCTATCTATCTATCTATCTATCTATCTCTCTATCTCTCTCTCTATCTATCTATCTATCTATCTATCTATCTATCTATCTATCTATCTATCTATCTATCTATCTATCTATCTATCTATCTATCTATCTATCTATCTATCTATCTATCTATCTATCTATCTATCTATCTATCTATCTATCTATCTAGCTATCTATCTAGCTATCTATCTAGCTATATATCTATCTAGCTATCTATCTAGCTAGCTATCTAGCTAGCTATATTGCTATCCAGCTATCTAGCTAGCCATCTAGCTATCTAGCTATCTATCAATCTAGCTATCTAGCTATCTATCTAGCTATCTATCTAGCTATCTATCTATCTATCTATCTATCAATCAATCAATCAATCAATCAATCAATCAATCAATCAATCTAGCTAAATATCTATCTCGCTATCTATATAGCTATCTATCTAGCTATCTATCAATCTAGCTAGATATCTATCTATCTATCTATCTAGCTATCTAGCTAGCTAACAAGCTAACTAGCTAGCTATCTAGCTATCTATCAATCTAGCTATCTATCTAGCTATCTAGCTATCTATCAATCTACCTATCTAGCTATCTAGCTCTCTAGCTATCAGTCAAGCTATCTAGCTATCTATCAATCTAGCTAGATATCTAGCTAGCTATCTATCTATCTAGCTATCTAGCTAGCTATCTATCTAGCTATCTAGCTATCTATCAATCTAGCTATCTATCATCTAGATAGCAAGATTATCTAGCTAGCTAGCTATCTATCAAACTAGCTATATATCTATCTATCTATCTAGCTATCTATCAATCTAGCTATCTAGCTATCTATCAATCTAGCTAGCTATCTAGCTGTCTAGCTATCTAGCTATCTATCTAGCTATCTAGCGATATATCAATATAGCTATCTATCAATCTATCAATCTAGCTATCTAGCTATCTAGCTAGCTATCTGTCAATCTAGCTATCTAGCTATCTAGCTATCTAGCTACCTAGCTATCTACCTAACTTTCTATCTAGCTATCTAGCGAGCTATCTAGCTATCTATCAATCTAGCTATCTATCAATCTAGCTATCTAGCTATCCAGCTATCTATTAATCTATCTAGCTATCTAGCTATCTAGGTATCTAGGTATCTAGCTATCTAGCTATCTAGCTATCTAGCTCTCTAGCTATCAGTCTAGCTATCTAGCTATCTATCAATCTAGCTAGATATCTAGCTATCTAGCTATCTATCTATCTATCTATCTATCTATCTATCTATCTATCTATCTATCTAGCTATCTATCTAGCTATCTAGCTATCTATCAATCTAGCTATCTATCATCTAGATAGCAAGATTATCTAGCTATCTATCAAACTAGCTATATATTTAGCTATCTATCAATCTAGCTATCTAGCTATCTATCTAGCTATCTATCAATCTACCTATCTAGATCTCTAGCTATCAGTCTAGCTATCTAGCTATCTATCAATCTAGCTAGATATCTAGCTATCTATCTAGCTATCTAGCTATTTAGCTATCTATCTATCTAGCTATCTATCTATCTAGCTATCTATCTATCTATCTAGCTATCTATCAATCTAGCTATCTATCATCTAGATAGCACGATTATTTAGCTATCTATCAAACTAGCTATCTATCTAGCTATCTATCTATCTATCTATCAATCTAGCCATCTAGCTATCTATTAATCTAGCTATATATCGAGCTATCTACCATTCTAGCTATCTAGCTATCTATCAATCTAGATAGCTATCTAGCTATCTATCAGTCTAGCTATCTAGCTATCTATCAATCTAGCTAGCTATCTAGCTATCTATCTAGCTATCTTTCAATCTAGCTAGCTATCTAGCTATCTATCAATCTATCTAGCTATCTATCAATCTAGCTAGCTATCTAGCTATCTATCAATCTAGCTAGCTATCTAGCTCGCTATCTAGCTATCTATCTAGCTATCTATCAATCTAGCTATCTAGCTAGCTATCTATCAATCTATCTAGCTATCTATCTAGCTATCTAGCTAGATTATCTAGCTATCTATCAATCTATCTAGCTATCTATCTAGCTATCTAGCTATCTAGCTATCTATCAATCTAGCTATCTAGCTATCTACCAATCTAGCTATCTAGCTAGCTATATCTATCTAGCTATCTAGCTAGCTATCAAGCTATCTAGCTATCTATCAATCTAGCTATCTATCAATCTAGCTAGCTATCTAGCTATCTAGCTATCTATCTAGCTATCTAGCTATCTATCTAGCTATCTAGCTAGCTATCTAGCTGGCTATTTATCTAGCTATCTAGCTCGGCTATCCAGCTACCTATCTAGCTATCTATCTATCTAGCTATCTAGCTATCTATCTATCTAGCAATCTAGCTATCAGCTAGATACCTAGATTATCTAGCTATCTATCAATCTAGCTA
>NW_028246674.1:372500-375000 GCF_964263255.1 Lissotriton vulgaris
TCTAGCTAGCTATCTAGCTATCTAGCTATCTATCTAGCTATCTATCTAGCTATCTAGCTATCTATCTAGCTGGCTATTTATCTAGCTATCTAGCTCGGCTATCTAGCTACCTATCTAGCTATCTAGCTATCTATCTATCTAGCTATCTAGCTATCTATCTATCTAGCAATCTAGCTATCAGCTAGATACCTAGATTATCTAGCTATCTATCAATCTAGCTATCTAGCTAGCTAGCTAGCTATCTAGCTATTTATCAATCTAGATATCTAGCTATCTATCTAGCTATCTAGCTATCTAGCTATCTATCTAGCTATCTAGCTATCTATCAATCAATCTATCTATCTATCTATCTATCTATCTATCTATCTATCTATCTATCTATCTATCTATCTATCTATCTATCTATCTATCTAGCTATCTAGCTATCTATCTATCTATCTATCTATCTAGCTATCTAGCTTTCTATCTAGCTATCTATCAGATAGATAGCCAGATTATCTAGCTATCTATCAATCTATCTAGCTATCTAGCTATCTATCTATCTATCTATCAATCTAGCTATCTAGCTATCTATCAATCTAGCTAGCTATCTAGCTAGCTAGCTATCTAGCTAGCTATCAATCTAGCTATCTAGCTAGCTATCTAGCTACCTAGCTATCTATCAATCTAGCTATCTAGCTATCTATCAATCTAGCTAGCTATCTAGCTAGCTATCTAGCTAGATATCTAGCTATCTATCTAGCTATCTAGCTAGCTAACTAGCTATCTATCAATCTAGGTATCTATCTAGCTATCTAGCTATCTAGCTATCTATCTAGCTATCTAGCTATCTATCTAGCTATCTATCAATCTAGCTATCTAGATATCTAGCTCTCTAGCTATCAGTCTAGCTATCTAGCCATCTATCAATCTAGCTATCTAGCTATCTATCTAGCTATCTAGCTATCTATCTAGCTATTATCTATCTAGCTATCTATCTAGCTATCTATCTAGCTATCTAGCTATCTATCAATCTAGCTATCTATATCTATCATCTAGATAGCAAGATTATCTAGCTATCTAGCTATCTATCAAACTAGCTATATATCTAGCTATCTAGCTATCTATCAATCTAGCTATCTACCTACTATTCTAGCTATCTAGCTATCTAGCTATCTATCAATCTAGCTAGCTATCTAGCTATCTATCAATCTAGCTAGCTATCTAGCTAGCTATCTATCTAGCTATCTATCAATCTAGCTAGCTATCTAGCTATCTATCTTGCTATCTTTCAATCTAGCTAGCTAGCTATCTAGCTATCTATCAATCTATCTAGCTATCTATCAATCTATCAATCTAGCTAGCTATCTAGCTATCTAGCTATCTATCAATCTAGCTATCTAGCTATCTATCAATCAAGCTAGCTATCTAGCTCGCTATCTAGCTCGCTATCTAGCTATCTATCTAGCTATCTATCAATCTAGCTATCTATCTAGCTATCTAGCTATCTATCTAGCTATCAATCTAGCTAGCTATCTAGCTCGCTATCTAGCTATCTATCTAGCTATCTATCAATCTAGCTATCTAGCTAGCTATCTATCAATCTATCTAGCTATCTATCTAGCTATCTAGCTAGATTATCTAGCTATCTATCAATCTATCTAGCTATCTATCTAGCTATCTAGCTATCTAGCTATCTATCAATCTAGCTATCTAGCTATCTACCAATCTAGCTATCTAGCTAGCTATCAAGCTATCTATCAATCTAGCTAGCTATCTAGCTATCTAGCTATCTATCTAGCTATCTAGCTATCTATCTAGCTATCTATCTGGCTATTTATCTAGCTATCTAGCTCGGCTATCTAGCTACCTATCTAGCTATCTAGCTATCTATCTATCTAGCTATCTAGCTATCTATCTATCAAGCTATCTAGCTATCTAGCTATCTATCTATCTATCAATCTAGCTATCAGCTAGTTACCTAGATTATCTAGCTATTTATCAATCTAGATATCTAGCTATCTGGCTATCTATCTAGCTATCTAGCTATCTAGCTAGCTATCTAGATATCTAGCTATCTATCAATCAATCAATCAATCAATCTATCTATCTATCTATCTATCTATCTATCTATCTATCTATCTATCTATCTATCTATCTATCTATCTATCTATCTATCTATCTATCTATCTATCTATCTATCTATCTTTCTATCTAGCTATCTAGCTTTCTATCTAGCTATCTAGCTATCTATCAGATAGATAGCTAGAATATCTAGCTATCTATCAATCTATCTATCTATCTATCTATCTATCTATCTATCTATCTATCTATCTATCTATCTATCTATCTATCTATCTATCTATCTATCTATCTATCTATCTATCTATCTATCTATCTATCTATCTATCTATCTATCTATCTATCTATCTATCTATCTATCTATCAATCTAGCTATCAGCTAGATACCTAGATTATCTAGCTATCTAGCTATCTATCTATCAATCTAGCTATCTAGATA
>NW_028246674.1:380000-400000 GCF_964263255.1 Lissotriton vulgaris
ATCTAGCTATCTAGCTATCTATCTAGCTATTATCTATCTAGCTATCTATCTAGCTATCTATCTAGCTATCTAGCTATCTATCAATCTAGCTATCTATATCTATCATCTAGATAGCAAGATTATCTAGCTATCTAGCTATCTATCAAACTAGCTATATATCTAGCTATCTAGCTATCTATCAATCTAGCTATCTACCTACTATTCTAGCTATCTAGCTATCTAGCTATCTATCAATCTAGCTAGCTATCTAGCTATCTATCAATCTAGCTAGCTATCTAGCTAGCTATCTATCTAGCTATCTATCAATCTAGCTAGCTATCTAGCTATCTATCTTGCTATCTTTCAATCTAGCTAGCTAGCTATCTAGCTATCTATCAAGCTATCTAGCTATCTATCAATCTATCAATCTAGCTAGCTATCTAGCTATCTAGCTATCTATCAATCTAGCTATCTAGCTATCTATCAATCAAGCTAGCTATCTAGCTCGCTATCTAGCTCGCTATCTAGCTATCTATCTAGCTATCTATCAATCTAGCTATCTATCTAGCTATCTAGCTATCTATCTAGCTATCAATCTAGCTAGCTATCTAGCTCGCTATCTAGCTATCTATCTAGCTATCTATCAATCTAGCTAGCTATCTAGCTAGCTATCTATCAATCTATCTAGCTATCTATCTAGCTATCTAGCTAGATTATCTAGCTATCTATCAATCTATCTAGCTATCTATCTAGCTATCTAGCTATCTAGCTATCTATCAATCTAGCTATCTAGCTATCTACCAATCTAGCTATCTAGCTAGCTATCAAGCTATCTATCAATCTAGCTAGCTATCTAGCTATCTATCTAGCTATCTAGCTATCTATCTAGCTATCTAGCTGGCTATTTATCTAGCTATCTAGCTCGGCTATCTAGCTACCTATCTAGCTATCTATCTATCTAGCTATCTAGCTATCTATCTATCAAGCTATCTAGCTATCTAGCTATCTATCTATCTATCAATCTAGCTATCAGCTAGATACCTAGATTATCTAGCTATTTATCAATCTAGATATCTAGCTATCTGGCTATCTATCTAGCTATCTAGCTATCTAGCTAGCTATCTAGATATCTAGCTATCTATCAATCAATCAATCAATCAATCTATCTATCTATCTATCTATCTATCTATCTATCTATCTATCTATCTATCTATCTATCTATCTATCTATCTATCTATCTATCTATCTATCTATCTATCTATCTATCTATCTATCTATCTATCTATCTATCTATTACATTTTACAGTTTCCGTGCCAACAGTTCTTGTGTAAGTGGGTAATCTCTGGAGCGTGTAGGCCTTGGGAACCCCGAAATACTTCAATTGGCGACCACGAAGGGGCTCATCGGCGACTCGGATGCCCGAAGGAGAGGTCGTGACGAAGGCTTGGAAATCCGCCATGGGCGCGCGCTGCCACGAGTGACCCGAGTCTTGGCTGCCACGGTGTTTTTTCCTTTCCTTCCGATCTGACCTTCCAGGTGGCGCCGGTCTCCGACTGAGTTTCCGAAGTGCCCGCATCACTGAGAGAGTGCCGTTTGGCTGATTTGGCTTACAAGACCTTGGCAGTTGGAACCTGGACAGTTGAGTATTTGGTAAGAATTGTGTTCGGTAAGGTAGTCTTCGGACGCTTACTGAAGTTCTACGAATTGTGTTCGGTAAGGTAGTCTTCGGACGCTTACTGAAGTTCTACGAATTGTGTTCGGTGAGGTAGTCTTCGGACGCTTACTGAAAAATCTGTGCTTTGTGACCGGTGAGGACGCTTGCCGAATTCTATGAACTTTGATTTGAGTTAGCTAACATTGTGAATTTGTGATCTTTGAACTTATATGTGTAGTGCACTTCACATAGGCAGGCATGTAGAGATGTTTCTCTAACTTTTTTTTTTTTCCCTTGAGCGGCACGATCGTGTGGAGAATTGTAAGTGCCATTTTTTTTCTTGGTATCACGCTTTCGTGATACTTTTTCGAACATGCCTGTTTTTAGCACACTCCGAGGAATGTGTGTACAGTAAGTTGTGGCATAAGTACACTAAGGCCGATCCCGAATTGCAATGGCCCCTACACGGGTCATACGATTTGAGTAAAATCCAATTTGTGGAGCAATGTATGTTTCAGCGCAGGTCTAGACAAAATATGTTTGATTGTGTACGAATGTGGGAGAAAGCGGCGCGTGAACGAATGAAGCGTGAGGTTGCCTTGGCGAACAAAGAGCAGCGCAAGGCTGCTCGGGATAAGGCTTTACAGCTTGAGGAAAAGGAGGCTCAGGAGAAGAAAGAAAGGGAGGAACGGGAACGTAATTTGCAAACTGCTGGTCAGTTTCCTATTCGCCGACCACTTTATCCTGTCCTTAATAATGAAGTTGATGATTTTTCTTTGTTAGATCGGTCACCGCCTCCGTATGTTACGCCGACGGCTCCAGCTGTGGACTCTGACGATGACGGACGGGATAAGTCGGGCAAGAAGGGTGTATCGGCTCTCAGGTTTACTGCGGAGAGGTCCGCTCATTTACGTAGTTGGGCTCGCAAAGTGAATAAGCATAGTGTTACTCAGGATCAATTGATATCAGAGAAAGCAGGGTGGACGGATCTTGAAGTGATGTATTTTTTGTCTTCCTTGGCTGATGAGGTTGTAAGCGCATATCGAGATCTTTCTGATACGTTAGAGCCAAAAGTGTTGTCGGTGTACCGTGAAAATTTAGCTAAAGGTGACTTTGATCTTTCAGATGTTGACGACCTGTTCAAGCAATTGATCAAGCTGCGAGACGAGACAACCCATTTGAGGCAGGAACGGAAACGGAGGCAAAAAGAGTCCGAGCCGGGAAATGACGGGGCGGTTAAGGAGTGTTCTCTCCGTGGTTCAGATAAGAGCTCTGCGTTGCATGTTATGCCTATGCGTGAAGCCGCGCCTTTGTATGTTCCACCAAAAGGGGAAGGTACGGATGATGATAAGTTGTCGAAGGATGCGAAAGGGTATTTTGTGTATAATTGGGTATATACGCCATGGAATAGGGCAGATGTCATGGCACTGAAAAATTCTTTACCTGATATCCGAAAGAACCCAGCGGCATTTTATGAGGGGGTGGAAGGAGCTATATCATCTTGTGTGATGACTCTTGTAGATATAGATTTGTTTTTTGGGCTAATTTTACCACCTGATATGTGGAGGCAAATTCGTAAAAATAATGACGAAACGATTTTGGGGGGGACATGGAAAGAGATAAATGCTGCAGATTTAGATAGAGAACCAGCATGTAAGCCTTGTCAGCTAATTCTAGATCTTCCGGCAGCTATTTTGCATAAATTGAAAACGCTTGTTCCCGCCAAAAATCTAGCTATCTAGCTATCTACCAATCTAGCTATCTAGCTAGCTATATCTATCTAGCTATCTAGCTAGCTATCAAGCTATCTAGCTATCTATCAATCTAGCTATCTATCAATCTAGCTAGCTATCTAGCTATCTAGCTATCTATCTAGCTATCTAGCTATCTATCTAGCTATCTAGCTATCTATCTAGCTGGCTATTTATCTAGCTATCTAGCTCGGCTATCTAGCTACCTATCTAGCTATCTAGCTATCTATCTATCTAGCTATCTAGCTATCTATCTATCTAGCAATCTAGCTATCAGCTAGATACCTAGATTATCTAGCTATCTATCAATCTAGCTATCTAGCTAGCTAGCTAGCTATCTAGCTATTTATCAATCTAGATATCTAGCTATCTATCTAGCTATCTAGCTATCTATCTAGCTATCTAGCTATCTATCAATCAATCTATCTATCTATCTATCTATCTATCTATCTATCTATCTATCTATCTATCTATCTATCTATCTATCTATCTATCTATCTATCTATCTATCTATCTATCTATCTATCTATCTATCTATCTATCTATCTTTCTATCTAGCTAACTAGCTTTCTATCTAGCTATCTATCAGATAGATAGCCAGATTATCTAGCTATCTATCAATCTATCTAGCTATCTAGCTATCTATCTATCTATCTATCTATCTATCTATCAATCTAGCTATCTAGCTATCTATCAATCTAGCTAGCTATCTAGCTAGCTAGCTATCTAGCTAGCTATCACTCTAGCTATCTAGCTAGCTATCTAGCTACCTAGCTATCTATCAATCTAGCTATCTAGCTATCTATCAATCTAGCTAGCTATCTAGCTAGCTATCTAGCTAGATATCTAGCTATCTATCTAGCTATCTAGCTAGCTAACTAGCTATCTATCAATCTAGGTATCTATCTAGCTATCTAGCTATCTAGCTATCTATCTAGCTATCTAGCTATCTATCTAGCTATCTATCAATCTAGCTATCTAGATATCTAGCTCTCTAGCTATCAGTCTAGCTATCTAGCCATCTATCAATCTAGCTATCTAGCTATCTATCTAGCTATCTAGCTATCTATCTAGCTATTATCTATCTAGCTATCTATCTAGCTATCTAGCTATCTATCAATCTAGCTATCTATATCTATCATCTAGATAGCAAGATTATCTAGCTATCTAGCTATCTATCAAACTAGCTATATATCTAGCTATCTAGCTATCTATCAATCTAGCTATCTACCTACTATTCTAGCTATCTAGCTATCTATCAATCTAGCTAGCTATCTAGCTATCTATCAATCTAGCTAGCTATCTAGCTAGCTATCTATCTAGCTATCTATCAATCTAGCTAGCTATCTAGCTATCTATCTTGCTATCTTTCAATCTAGCTAGCTAGCTATCTAGCTATCTATCAATCTATCTAGCTATCTATCAATCTATCAATCTAGCTAGCTATCTAGCTATCTAGCTATCTATCAATCTAGCTATCTAGCTATCTATCAATCAAGCTAGCTATCTAGCTCGCTATCTAGCTCGCTATCTAGCTATCTATCTAGCTATCTATCAATCTAGCTATCTATCTAGCTATCTAGCTATCTATCTAGCTATCAATCTAGCTAGCTATCTAGCTCGCTATCTAGCTATCTATCTAGCTATCTATCAATCTAGCTAGCTATCTAGCTAGCTATCTATCAATCTATCTAGCTATCTATCTAGCTATCTAGCTAGATTATCTAGCTATCTATCAATCTATCTAGCTATCTATCTAGCTATCTAGCTATCTAGCTATCTATCAATCTAGCTATCTAGCTATCTACCAATCTAGCTATCTAGCTAGCTATCAAGCTATCTATCAATCTAGCTAGCTATCTAGCTATCTAGCTATCTATCTAGCTATCTAGCTATCTATCTAGCTATCTAGCTGGCTATTTATCTAGCTATCTAGCTCGGCTATCTAGCTACCTATCTAGCTATCTAGCTATCTATCTATCTAGCTATCTAGCTATCTATCTATCAAGCTATCTAGCTATCTAGCTATCTATCTATCTATCAATCTAGCTATCAGCTAGATACCTAGATTATCTAGCTATTTATCAATCTAGATATCTAGCTATCTGGCTATCTATCTAGCTATCTAGCTAGCTATCTAGATATCTAGCTATCTATCAATCAATCAATCAATCTATCTATCTATCTATCTATCTATCTATCTATCTATCTATCTATCTATCTATCTATCTATCTATCTATCTATCTATCTATCTATCTATCTATCTATCTATCTATCTATCTATCTATCTATCTAGCTTTCTATCTAGCTATCTAGCTTTCTATCTAGCTATCTAGCTATCTATCAGATAGATAGCTAGATTATCTAGCTATCTATCAATCTATCTATCTATCTATCTATCTATCTATCTATCTATCTATCTATCTATCTATCTATCTATCTATCTATCTATCTATCTATCTATCTATCTATCTATCTAGCTAGCTATCTAGCTATCTAGCTAGCTATCTAGCTAGATATCTAGCTATCTAGCTAGCTATCTAGCTAGCTAACTAGCTATCTATCAATCTAGCTAGCTAACTAGCTATCTATCAATCTAGCTATCTATCTAGCTATCTAGCTATCTATCTAGCTATCTAGCTATCTATCTAGCTATCTATCAATCTAGCTATCTAGATATCTAGCTCTCTAGCTATCAGTCTAGCTATCTAGCCATCTATCAATCTAGCTATCAAGCTATCTTTCTATCTAGCTATCTAGCTATCTTTCTATCTAGCTATCTAGCTATCTATCTAGCTATTATCTATCTAGCTATCTATCTAGCTATCTATCTAGCTATCTAGCTATCTATCAATCTAGCTATCTATATCTATCATCTAGATAGCAAGATTATCTAGCTATCTAGCTATCTATCAAACTAGCTATATATCTAGCTATCTAGCTATCTATCAATCTAGCTATCTACCTACCATTCTAGCTATCTAGCTACCTAGCTATCTATCAATCTATCTAGCTATCTAGCTATCTATCAATCTAGCTAGCTATCTAGCTAGCTATCTATCTAGCTATCTATCAATCTAGCTAGCTATCTAGCTATCTATCTTGCTATCTTTCAATCTAGCTAGCTATCTAGCTATCTATCAATCTATCTAGCTATCTATCAATCTATCAATCTAGCTAGCTATCTAGCTATCTAGCTATATATCAATCTAGCTATCTAGCTATCTATCAATCAAGCTAGCTATCTAGCTCGCTATCTAGCTATCTATCTAGCTATCTATCAATCTAGCTATCTAGCTAGCTATCTATCAATCTATCTAGCTATCTATCTAGCTATCTAGCTAGATTATCTAGCTATCTATCAATCTATCTAGCTATCTATCTAGCTATCTAGCTATCTATCAATCTAGCTATCTAGCTATCTACCAATCTAGCTATCTAGCTAGCTATCAAGCTATCTAGCTATCTATCAATCTAGCTATCTATCAATCTAGCTAGCTATCTAGCTATCTAGCTATCTATCTAGCTATCTAGCTATCTATCTAGCTATCTAGCTATCTATCTAGCTATCTAGCTATCTAGCTGGCTATTTATCTAGCTATCTAGCTACCTATCTAGCTATCTAGCTATCTATCTATCTAGCTATCTAGCTATCTATCTATCTAGCTATCTAGCTATCTATCTATCTATCAATCTAGCTATCAGCTAGATACCTAGATTATCTAGCTATCTATCAATCTAGCTATCTAGCTAGCTAGCTAGCTAGCTATCTAGCTATTTATCAATCTAGATATCTAGCTATCTGGCTATCTATCTAGCTATCTAGCTATCTAGCTATCTAGCTAGCTATCTAGATACCTAGCTATCAATCAATCTATCTATCTATCTATCTATCTATCTATCTATCTATCTATCTATCTATCTATCTATCTATCTATCTATCTATCTATCTATCTATCTATCTATCTATCTATCTATCTATCTATCTATCTATCTGTCTGTCTGTCTGTCTGTCTGTCTGTCTGTCTGTCTGTCTATCTATCTATCTATCTATCTATCTATCTATCTATCTATCTATCTATCTATCTATCTATCTATCTATCTATCTTTCTATCTAGCTATCTAGCTTTCTATCTAGCTATCTAGCTATCTATCAGATAGATAGCTAGATTATCTAGCTATCTATCAATCTATCTAGCTATCTATCAATCTATCTATCTATCTATCTATCTATCTATCTATCTATCTATCTATCTATCTATCTATCTATCTATCTATCTATCTATCTATCTCTCTCTCTCTCTCTCTATCTATCTAGCTATCTATCTATCTATCTATCTATCTATCTATCTATCTATCTATCTATCTATCTATCTATCTATCTATCTATCTATCTATCTATCTATCTATCTATCTATCTATCTATCTATCTATCTATCTATCTATCTATCTAGCTATCTAGCTATCTAGCTATCTAGCTATCTAGCTAGATATCTAGCTAGATATCAATCTATCTATCTATCTATCTATCTATCTATCTATCTATCTATCTATCTATCTATCTATCTATCTATCTATCTCTCTATCTCTCTATCTCTCTATCTATCTATCTATCTATCTATCTATCTGTCGTAATTGGCCCGATCGGATTAGCGATTAGCTGAACCTACACGTTTCGCTTCTTAACTTGGCTATATACGATAAACGCCATTTTGAATGTTGCAGCGGCCATCTTAGACCATGAGCGGCCTCGTGGCCGACGTGCCCTTTAGTCCTTTGTCCGTTCCACTGACCACTCTCATCTGCCCAGCAACAGGCTATTTTTAGTACTGGTCAAGCCACACATGCGCAGTTCTCACTGACCCGTAAACCTTCAGGAATGTGCCGCTAACTGACCAGTGGGTTTGAAACTCTCCAATGAGCTGGCAGTATTCCAAAACATGACCATATATGTCTCTAAAACTGTGTCTTAACTTATGCCGCCTATCTTTTATTGCCCCAAAATTGTATATAAACGGGGTCACACCGGTGTTCGGTGTGATACCTCTTGCATTACCGAAGGGTGCTGTTTGAGTGTACCACCACCCCATGGGGTCCTAATAAACTTGTTCTTTGCATTTTACAGTTTCCGTGCCAACAGTTCTTGTGTAAGTGGGTAATCTCTGGAGCGTGTAGGCCTTGGGAACCCCGAAATACTTCAATTGGCGACCACGAAGGGACTCATCGGCGACTCGGATGCCCGAAGGAGAGGTCGTGACGAAGGCTTGGAAATCCGCCATGGGCGCGCGCTGCCACGAGTGACCCGAGTCTTGGCTGCCACGGTGTTTTTTCCTTTCCTTCCGATCTGACCTTCCAGGTGGCGCCGGTCTCCGACTGAGTTTCCGAAGTGCCCGCATCACTGAGAGAGTGCCGTTTGGCTGATTTGGCTTACAAGACCTTGGCAGTTGGAACCTGGACAGTTGAGTATTTGGTAAGAATTGTGTTCGGTAAGGTAGTCTTCGGACGCTTACTGAAGTTCTACGAATTGTGTTCGGTAAGGTAGTCTTCGGACGCTTACTGAAGTTCTACGAATTGTGTTCGGTGAGGTAGTCTTCGGACGCTTACTGAAAAATCTGTGCTTTGTGACCGGTGAGGACGCTTGCCGAATTCTATGAACTTTGATTTGAGTTAGCTAACATTGTGAATTTGTGATCTTTGAACTTATATGTGTAGTGCACTTCACATAGGCAGGCATGTAGAGATGTTTCTCTAACTTTTTTTTTTTTCCCTTGAGCGGCACGATCGTGTGGAGAATTGTAAGTGCCATTTTTTTTCTTGGTATCACGCTTTCGTGATACTTTTTCGAACATGCCTGTTTTTAGCACACTCCGAGGAATGTGTGTACAGTAAGTTGTGGCATAAGTACACTAAGGCCGATCCCGAATTGCAATGGCCCCTACACGGGTCATACGATTTGAGTAAAATCCAATTTGTGGAGCAATGTATGTTTCAGCGCAGGTCTAGACAAAATATGTTTGATTGTGTGCGAATGTGGGAGAAAGCGGCGCGTGAACGAATGAAGCGTGAGGTTGCCTTGGCGGACAAAGAGCAGCGCAAGGCTGCTCGGGATAAGGCTTTACAGCTTGAGGAAAAGGAGGCTCAGGAGAAGAAAGAAAGGGAGGAACGGGAACGTAATTTGCAAACTGCTGGTCAGTTTCCTATTCGCCGACCACTTTATCCTGTCCTTAATAATGAAGTTGATGATTTTTCTTTGTTAGATCGGTCACCGCCTCCGTATGTTACGCCGACGGCTCCAGCTGTGGACTCTGACGATGACGGACGGGATAAGTCGGGCAAGAAGGGTGTATCGGCTCTCAGGTTTACTGCGGAGAGGTCCGCTCATTTACGTAGTTGGGCTCGCAAAGTGAATAAGCATAGTGTTACTCAGGATCAATTGATATCAGAGAAAGCAGGGTGGACGGATCTTGAAGTGATGTATTTTTTGTCTTCCTTGGCTGATGAGGTTGTAAGCGCATATCGAGATCTTTCTGATACGTTAGAGCCAAAAGTGTTGTCGGTGTACCGTGAAAATTTAGCTAAAGGTGACTTTGATCTTTCAGATGTTGACGACCTGTTCAAGCAATTGATCAAGCTGCGAGACGAGACAACCCATTTGAGGCAGGAACGGAAACGGAGGCAAAAAGAGTCCGAGCCGGGAAATGACGGGGCGGTTAAGGAGTGTTCTCTCCGTGGTTCAGATAAGAGCTCTGCGTTGCATGTTATGCCTATGCGTGAAGCCGCGCCTTTGTATGTTCCACCAAAAGGGGAAGGTACGGATGATGATAAGTTGTCGAAGGATGCGAAAGGGTATTTTGTGTATAATTGGGTATATACGCCATGGAATAGGGCAGATGTCATGGCACTGAAAAATTCTTTACCTGATATCCGAAAGAACCCAGCGGCATTTTATGAGGGGGTGGAAGGAGCTATATCATCTTGTGTGATGACTCTTGTAGATATAGATTTGTTTTTTGGGCTAATTTTACCACCTGATATGTGGAGGCAAATTCGTAAAAATAATGACGAAACGATTTTGGGGGGGACATGGAAAGAGATAAATGCTGCTGATTTAGATAGAGAACCAGCATGTAAGCCTTGTCAGCTAATTCTAGATCTTCCGGCAGCTATTTTGCATAAATTGAAAACGCTTGTTCCCGCCAAAAAGATAGATTGGACCATGTTAACGTCGTGCAAACAGAAACCCGATGAGACGGTTTCAGATTTCTTTACCCGCTTCGAGGAGGCATTTCATGATTACAGTGGTCAATCTTTAACTGACGATACGGGTCGGCATTTGTTTGTAGATAAGTATGTGGCTAATCTCCTACCAGAGATTGCAAAGCGATTGAAGTCGAGTGAGAGTTCCTGGGCCACGGCGACCCCTGCGTCCTTGTTAACTATGGCTCAGTATTATGAACGGCAGGAAGTGGAGGCTAAAGAAAGTGTAGAGAAAAAGACGAAGGAATTGAAAACGAAGGTGATGTTGGCGCAGGTTCGGGGAACACAGGGTAGAGGGAATGAGAGAGGTAGACGAGGTGGAGGTAACGCATCATATGGTCGTACGGACATTGCGGAAGATCAGTGTGCTTATTGTAAGGAGTTTGGGCATTGGGCCGACGATTGTCCGGTACTTCGTGAACAGCGTAGTCAGCGTGGTCGAGGTAGTGGAAGGTCAAGAGGAGGTTATACTGGAACGAGAGGTGGTGGGGGTGATCGTAGACAGGCTGAGGAGAGGGGCCGTGGCCAGGACGAACGAAATACGTTTGATAGACGGAATCAATATCAGATTTCAGAAGGAGAGAACGTGGAACATCAGGATTATGTGCATGCATAGGATTGCGTAGGATGGGGTAAGGAATCAGTTGAAGTGCCAGTAGATCAGCAAGGTCCATATGTAACAGCGGGTATTTTGGGTTCTACTGATCAGTTTCTAGTCGACACAGGAGCTACTCGTAGCGCTCTGTCGAAAAAATTGGTTCCGAGGGCTCCCCTGTCTGGCGAAATGATTACGTGTGTAGGGTTTGATGGCACACCCTCCCCCAGCCCATTGTCCAAGCCCCTTGCACTATGCATTGACAAATATTTTAGTTTTGGCCAATTTTTGTTATCGCCCCATACCCCGGATAATATCTTGGGCATTGACTTGCTTAAATATTTTCGAGCAACAATACGCTGCGCTCCAGAAGGAGTGCGGGTTATTCTGAATGACAACTACCCTGACCCTGACGATTGCCCCGACCCTGATAGATTCTGTGTCATTTTAGATATTCCTGCTCTGGCCTCTCTGCCGCACACGTTGTGGGCGACATCAGATACGGATGTGGGAGAGATGCGCATTCCACCAATACACATTACTGTTAAGGAGGGGGCCCCCCTACCACGAGTGCCACAGTATAAGATTTCGAAGGAAGGTGAAATTGCACTGACGCATATTGTTCAGGATTTGATTTCCGCAGGGGTGGTGGAGGAGGTCCCTTATAATGTTTGTAACAGCCCTATTCTACCGATTCTTAAAAGAGACTCAGATGGCAAGATCTATCGATTTATTATTGATTTGCGTGAAATAAATAAAATTGTCATTCCCCAATACCCGGTGGTGTCTGATATTACGACCTTGCTTACCTTGGTTCCACCGACAGCCACCACCTTTAGTGTTATTGACTTAAAGAATGCGTTCTTTTCCATTCCTGTTCACCCAGATAGCAGATATCTGTTTGGTTTTACGCTCAATAATAAATCGTATAGATTTTGTCGTGTCCCCCAAGGTTATACTGAGAGCCCTAGCATCTACAGCCAGGCTTTGAAACGTCAACTAGATTCCTTTACATTGCAGTCTGGCGTGGCACTCATCCAGTATGTGGATGACCTTCTGCTCGCCGCCGACTCCTATGCACAATGTGAACAGAGTACGCTTGCGTTGCTTTCCTTTTTGGCACACAATAATCACAAGGTTTCCAAGAAAAAGCTTCAATACTGTAGACCCCAGGTGACCTACCTCGGTCATCTGTTGTCTAAGGAGGGGCGGGCATTAACATCTGATCGAATTCAGGCAATTTTAGACACACCAGTCCCCCGCACGCAGAGAGATGTGCGTGCCTTCATAGGGTTGACATCTTTTTGTAGACAATGGATCATGGGTTTTTCACATATCATAAAACCTTTGCTAGCATTGTTGTCCAAAACTACACCGATGCCTCTTGAGTGGACAGACGAATGTCAGAAAGCCTTTGAGCAGTTGAGACAGGCTCTTTGTTCTGCACCTGTGCTAGGAACACCAGATTACACGAAACTTTTCACACTATACGTGCACGAGAATGATGGGTGCGCATTGTCAGTGTTAGTGCAGTTACACGGGGATAAGCAGAGACCATGTGCATACTTCTCTGCCATTTTGGATCCTGTAGCACGAGGGTTGCCTGGGTGTTTTCGGGCGGTAGCGGCAACAGCAGTAGCCATACGGCAGAGTGAGGGCATAGTGTTATCACACAAACTATTGGTGTTAGTTCCCCACGCAGTAGATGCCCTGTTAAACCAAACAAAGACCCAATATCTTAAGAGCGCACGACTTACAGGATACGAGCTGACGCTTTTAGCGCCTCACATAACATTGAAAAGATGCGCTACTTTGAACCCCGCGACTTTATTGCCCTATCCGGCCGAGGAAAGTCAGGAAGAAAAACATCATGACTGTGTTTTCCTGACTGAGGAACAGACAAAGGGTCGTGTTGACTTACAGGATGTGCCACTTCCTGATGTGGATGGGGAACTGTGGGTTGATGGATCGTGTTTGAGGCTACCAGATGGTACGACTTCCGCAGCATATGCGATCACGACTCTTAAGACGGTGGTTGAAACAGCTAGAATACCACAAAAATCGGCTCAGGCAGCAGAGCTGATAGCCTTAACAAGAGCCTGCGAATTGAGTGCTGGCCTATGTGTGAACATATACACAGACAGCCGGTACGCCTTTGGAGTGGCCCATGACTTCGGACTTCTCTGGAGGGAACGCGGGTTTCTGACATCACACGGAGAGCACATTATGCACGGAGAGTTAGTGCGTGATCTCCTAAACGCGTTGCTTTGCCCCAAGAAAGTAGCAATAGTGAAGTGTAGTGCCCATAAAAAGATCACGGATAAAGTGGGTCAAGGAAACGCCTTTGCAGACAACATAGCAAGGCAGACGGCCATGTCCCGAACTAGCTCCCCTATGTACGTGGTACAATCACAGGCCGAGAGATGGAGTGATGCTAGAGCAGAGATACGGGATATTCAAAAATCAGCTACAGAATCTGAGTTTGCGGCTTGGGCAGCAGATGGGGTGCTAGATGACGAAGGTTGTTGGAGAAGCAAAGACATGGAGAAGTGGAAATTGCCTGTGGCTTACTTACAGGCAATGGTCCAGATGACTCATGGACTGGCCCACGTCGGAGCTCTTGCAATAACTCGGCTTTTAACACGAGTTTGGGAACATCCCGAGATTGCGAACACCGCAAAGAGAGTAGTGCAGACCTGCCTGGTATGTTTGCAACACAATCCTGGAAAGGGGGCCTATACTCCGAAAGGAGGGTTCGTTCCACCTTCTGCACCGTTTGAAGTGCTTCAAATGGATTACATCCAACTCGAGCGCTGCAATAACTTGAAGTACGTCTTAGTGGTGGTGTGTGCTTTTAGCAAATGGGTTGAGGCCTACCCCACGAAAGACAATACGGCTTTGACAACAGCTAAGGTGTTGCTTAAGGAATTCTTTCCTCGCTTTGGAGTTTGCAAATTTTTGTGGAGCGATAATGGGCCCCATTTTGTTGGGAAGATTGTGGAATATGTACTGAAGGGGTTAGGGATTCAGCAAAAGTTCCACGCTGTATTCCACCCTCAGTCAGCAGGATTGGTCGAGCGGTACAATGCCACTTTGAAGCTTAAGCTGGCCAAAATCGTGGCGTCTACATCGTTGAAGTGGCCAGATGCATTGCCGCTAGCACTGCTCTCTCTTAGATCAGTACCCCACTCACGAACAGGCCTTACGCCCTATGAGGTGGTGTTTGGCCGCCCCATGAATATCTGGGGGGTGCCCAAGCCGCGATTAATACATGATGTGCCTTGTGTTATGATGAATGATTATTTGGCACGATTGACAAATGATTTGCTCTCTATTCATCAACAGGTTCGAGAAGCGCTCCCTGATAACTCCACTGGAGAAGGCCACGATCTTCGTCCTGGGGATCATGTGATGATCCGCTCGTTTGAGAGAGCAAGCAGTTTGGAGCCCAGGTGGAAAGGCCCCGAGCAGGTCCTCTTGGCGACCCGCACCGCAGTACGAGTGACGAACAGAAAGCGGTGGGTGCATTCGACCCATTGTCGCCGTGTCTCTCCGGACCTGGTGACTCCTGCTGTGCTGACTGATTACAAAGAAATCTTGGAGAAAGAAAAGAGCCCAGCTGTGACGTCGGCCGAAGTGGAGGGAGTCTTCCCGGACCAATCTGCTACTGGAAGAGAGCGCTACAATCTACGACCGCGATAAAGAAGATTTTTGTTCCTTTTTAGACTGGTTGGTAACCGCTCCAGGTTTGTGAAACGGAAACCGGGAATTCCAAGGGGGGGGGATCAGTTCTGCCAGAGTAGCGACACCCGTCTTGGCCCGGAGAAGAAAACAACGGCTACCTCGGAGTTCAGCACCGTATTTTTCTTTTTTTAGGGTATACACGCACGTGTATCAGAGACTATTTTTGAAAAACTGTGAACAATTTGTGTCGTTTGAGACTTTGCACAGACTTCCTTGAACTATGGCATCAACGGCATCGCGTGATAAGAAAATACTGGGTGCCTTTCTTTTTGTTTTCACGATTGTGGTGATAGCTGTTATAGCTTGGGTAGTTGAACTTGTGGTGCCTGTACGAGGACACTTGCTGCCGACTACCCCGGCACCGTCTGAACATTTCCATTTTACATTGCCATTCCATGAAGAACGCCATCGCCAAACGTACTTAAATAACAGCTTCATTCAGATCCTTCACCACACGCATAATATGACCAATACCTCTAACTGCTGGGTGTGTGGAATGTTGCCTGGGCACCAGAAGAGAGGGGGCACCCCACTTATTCCACTCCCGTTTTCGCACAATGGGTCATGCAATGCCTGGTACACCCTCCTCTTTACTTTGAGATGGCCAACCAAAGGGGGGGTGCTTTTCCGTTTGAATAAAGTATGTTCCCATGATAAGGATGGGTTTCCCCGGGCTGAGGGTACACGCTTTGAGTGGGAAGAGTATAGGCCTGATAATGTATCTGCTCCACGAATATATAGCAATCAGCGAAATGTGAATGTATCCAGTGCTCATGTCATAAATGTCATTGCCACAAAGGCCGATTTATGTATCCGAAACAAGGGCACGATTGCAGTGGGGAAAAGCGAATGTAATATTACTCTCACGTTTGATAGCCCGAATGGCATTTCATTTGTTGCATCTCGAAACACTTACTTCATCTGTGGAACGAAGGGGTACCATCAGCTTCCAGTGGGGTGGTTGGGCACATGTTATGTATCGTTTGTGCTACCTCCTGTATTCATTGCCCCTCCGATGTACCACAACGACTATACTCTGTACCACGATTTTGTTCTGAATAGAGTTAAGCGAACTGTTGCTCTAGAGGATATTGATCAAACGGACACTGCTTTACAACAATATGTGGATTTCAATCTGGGACTATTCTCCTTTGTGGGGGCTGCATTGAACAGCCGGAAAATCAGACGGCTGACTCGCGTTGTCGAGGCTGTTGCGAATGACACTGCTGTTGCCCTGGGGAATATTACCGAAGAACTGCAGATTTCTAGAATTGTCACCCTCCAAAACCGGATGGTGCTGGATGTTGTTTTGGCTGATCGTGGGGGGGGCATGTAGAATCATCGGAAGCAGCTGTTGTGTCTATGTCCCTGATAATTCTCCATCTGTGTATGATGCGATTTCCAAGCTGCATAAAATCGCTGCCGAAATACACCCGGTCAATGGAACTTGGACACTTTCTGGATGGTTCTGGTCCATGATTGCAACTTGGGGCTGGAAACTGTTGACAATTCTTTGTATACTTGTGGGAGCACTGTTCTTTATATGCTTGTGTATCCAATGTGGCCCTGCCTTATGTTCAATGTGTCTATCAGCTTGTTTACCATCGAGACGAGCTCTTGCTCAGGATAAAATGATGCTACACACAGAGGTGACAAAAATTATGTTAATAGACATCGAGGACGAACATCCAGACTATGTTCATTATGAGGTAGATTCAGCTAAACGCTAAAAGGGTCGTCTGTCGTAATTGGCCCGATCGGATTAGCGATTAGCTGAACCTACATGTTTCGCTTCTTAACTTGGCTATATACGATAAACGCCATTTTGAATGTTGCAGCGGCCATCTTAGACCATGAGCGGCCTCGTGGCCGACGTGCCCTTTAGTCCTTTGTCCGTTCCACTGACCACTCTCATCTGCCCAGCAACAGGCTATTTTTAGTACTGGTCAAGCCACACATGCGCAGTTCTCACTGACCCGTAAACCTTCAGGAATGTGCCGCTAACTGACCAGTGGGTTTGAAACTCTCCAATGAGCTGGCAGTATTCCAAAACATGACCATATATGTCTCTAAAACTGTGTCTTAACTTATGCCGCCTATCTTTGCCCCAAAATTGTATATAAACGGGGTCACACCGGTGTTCGGTGTGATACCTCTTGCATTACCGAAGGGTGCTGTTTGAGTGTACCACCACCCCATGGGGTCCTAATAAACTTGTTCTTTGCATTTTACAGTTTCCGTGCCAACAGTTCTTGTGTAAGTGGGTAATCTCTGGAGCGTGTAGGCCTTGGGAACCCCGAAATACTTCATATCTATCTATCTATCTATCTATCTATCTATCTATCTATCTATCTATCTATCTATCTATCTATCTATCTATCTATCTATCTATCTATCTATCTATCTATCTATCTATCTATCTAGCTATCTAGCTATCTATCTAGCTATCTATCTAGCTAGATATCTAGCTATCTATCAATCTAGCTAGATATCTAGCTATCTAGCTAGCTAACTAGCTATCTATCAATCTAGCTATCTATCTAGCTAGCTATTAATCTAGCTATCTAGCTATCTATCAATCTGGCTAGCTATCTAGCTAGCTAGCTATCTAGCTATCTATCAATCTAGCTATCTAGCTACCTAGCTATCTATCAATCTAGCTATCTATCAATCTAGCTAGCTATCTAGCTATCTAGCTAGCTATCTAGCTATCTAGCTAGCTATCTATCAATCTAGCTAGATATCTAGCTATCTATCTAGCTATCTAGCTAGCTAACTAGCTATCTATCAATCTATCTATCTAGCTATCTATCTAGCTATCTATCAATCTAGCTATCTAGCTATCTAGCTATCTAGCTAGCTATCTAGCTATCTATCTAGCTATCTAGCTATCTATCTAGCTGGCTATTTATCTAGCTATCTAGCTCGGCTATCTAGCTACCTATCTAGCTATCTAGCTATCTACATATCTAGCTATCTAGCTATCAGTCTAGCTATCTAGCTATCTATCAATCTAGCTAGCTATCTAGCTATCTATCTAGCTATCTAGCTATCTATCTAGCTATTATCTATCTAGCTATCTATCTAGCTATCTATCTAGCTATTTAGCTATCTATCTAGCTATTTAGCTATCTATCAAGCTAGCTATCTATATCTATCATCTAGATAGCAAGATTATCTAGCTATCTAGCTATCTATCAAACTAGCTATATATCTAGCTACCTAGCTATCTATCTAGCTATCTATCAATCTAGCTATCTAGCTACCATTCTAGCTATCTAGCTATCTAGCTATCTATCAATCTAGCTAGCTATCTAGCTATCTATCAATCTAGCTATCTATCAATCTAGCTAGCTAT
Organism: Lissotriton vulgaris; assembly: GCF_964263255.1. Lineage (NCBI taxonomy): Eukaryota > Metazoa > Chordata > Amphibia > Caudata > Salamandridae > Lissotriton > Lissotriton vulgaris. The sequence continues at coordinate 398,341 of NW_028246674.1, forward strand.
CTGGCTATCTAGCTATCTATCAATCTTTCTAGCTATCTATCTAGCTATCTAGCTAGTTTATCTAGCTATCTATCAATCTATCTAGCTATCTATCTAGCTATCTATCTAGCTATCTATCAATCTAGCTATCTAGCTATATACCAATCTAGCTATCTATCTAGCTATCTAGCTATCTATCAATCTAGCTATATATCAATCTAGCTAGCTATCTAGCTATCTAGCTATCTATCTAGCTATCTATCTAGCTATCTAACTATCTATCTAGCTATCTAGCTGGTTATCTATCTAGCTATCTAGCTCGGCTATCTAGCTAGCTAGCTACCTATCTAGCTATATAGCTATCTATCTAGCTATCTGTCTGGCTATCTATCTAGCTATCTATCAATCTAGCTATCTATCAGCTAGATACCTAGATTATCTAGCTATCTATTAATCTAGCTATCTAGCTAGCTATCTAGCTATTTATCAATCTATCTATCTATCTATCTATCTATCTATCTATCTATCTATCTATCTATCTATCTATCTATCTATCTATCTATCTATCTATCTATCTATCTATCTATCTATCTATCTATCTATCTATCTATCTATCTATCTATCTATCTATCTATCTATCCAGCTATCTATCAATCTAGCTAGCTATCTAGCTATCTATCTAGCTAGCTAGCTAGCTATCTATCTAGCTATCTAGCTATCTAGCTATCTATCTAGCTATCTAGCTATCTATCAATCTAGCTATCTAGATATCTATCTAGCTATCTATCTAGCTATCTAGCTATCTATCTAGCTATCTAGCTGGCTATTTATCTAGCTATCTAGCTCGGCTATCTAGCTACCTATCTAGCTATCTAGCTATCTATCTATCTAGCTATCTAGCTATCTATCTATCAAGCTATCTAGCTATCTAGCTATCTATCTATCTATCAATCTAGCTATCAGCTAGATACCTAGATTATCTAGCTATTTATCAATCTAGATATCTAGCTATCTGGCTATCTATCTAGCTATCTAGCTAGCTATCTAGATATCTAGCTATCTATCAATCAATCAATCTATCTATCTATCTATCTATCTATCTATCTATCTATCTATCTATCTATCTATCTATCTATCTATCTATCTATCTATCTATCTATCTATCTATCTATCTATCTATCTATCTATCTATCTATCTATCTATCTATCTATCTATCTATCTAGCTTTCTATCTAGCTATCTAGCTTTCTATCTAGCTATCTAGCTATCTATCAGATAGATAGCTAGATTATCTAGCTATCTATCAATCTATCTATCTATCTATCTATCTATCTATCTATCTATCTATCTATCTATCTATCTATCTATCTATCTATCTATCTATCTATCTATCTATCTATCTATCTATCTATCTATCTATCTATCTATCTATCTATCTATCTATCAATCTAGCTAGCTATCTAGCTATCTAGCTAGCTATCTAGCTAGATATCTAGCTATCTATCTAGCTATCTAGCTAGCTAACTAGCTATCTATCAATCTAGCTAGCTAACTAGCTATCTATCAATCTAGCTATCTATCTAGCTATCTAGCTATCTATCTAGCTATCTAGCTATCTATCTAGCTATCTATCAATCTAGCTATCTAGATATCTAGCTCTCTAGCTATCAGTCTAGCTATC
>NW_028246674.1:405000-442500 GCF_964263255.1 Lissotriton vulgaris
TGAGAGTTCCTGGGCCACGGCGACCCCTGCGTCCTTGTTAACTATGGCTCAGTATTATGAACGGCAGGAAGTGGAGGCTAAAGAAAGTGTAGAGAAAAAGACGAAGGAATTGAAAACGAAGGTGATGTTGGCGCAGGTTCGGGGAACACAGGGTAGAGGGAATGAGAGAGGTAGACGAGGTGGAGGTAACGCATCATATGGTCGTACGGACATTGCGGAAGATCAGTGTGCTTATTGTAAGGAGTTTGGGCATTGGGCCGACGATTGTCCGGTACTTCGTGAACAGCGTAGTCAGCGTGGTCGAGGTAGTGGAAGGTCAAGAGGAGGTTATACTGGAACGAGAGGTGGTGGGGGTGATCGTAGACAGGCTGAGGAGAGGGGCCGTGGCCAGGACGAACGAAATACGTTTGATAGACGGAATCAATATCAGATTTCAGAAGGAGAGAACGTGGAACATCAGGATTATGTGCATGCATAGGATTGCGTAGGATGGGGTAAGGAATCAGTTGAAGTGCCAGTAGATCAGCAAGGTCCATATGTAACAGCGGGTATTTTGGGTTCTACTGATCAGTTTCTAGTCGACACAGGAGCTACTCGTAGCGCTCTGTCGAAAAAATTGGTTCCGAGGGCTCCCCTGTCTGGCGAAATGATTACGTGTGTAGGGTTTGATGGCACACCCTCCCCCAGCCCATTGTCCAAGCCCCTTGCACTATGCATTGACAAATATTTTAGTTTTGGCCAATTTTTGTTATCGCCCCATACCCCGGATAATATCTTGGGCATTGACTTGCTTAAATATTTTCGAGCAACAATACGCTGCGCTCCAGAAGGAGTGCGGGTTATTCTGAATGACAACTACCCTGACCCTGACGATTGCCCCGACCCTGATAGATTCTGTGTCATTTTAGATATTCCTGCTCTGGCCTCTCTGCCGCACACGTTGTGGGCGACATCAGATACGGATGTGGGAGAGATGCGCATTCCACCAATACACATTACTGTTAAGGAGGGGGCCCCCCTACCACGAGTGCCACAGTATAAGATTTCGAAGGAAGGTGAAATTGCACTGACGCATATTGTTCAGGATTTGATTTCCGCAGGGGTGGTGGAGGAGGTCCCTTATAATGTTTGTAACAGCCCTATTCTACCGATTCTTAAAAGAGACTCAGATGGCAAGATCTATCGATTTATTATTGATTTGCGTGAAATAAATAAAATTGTCATTCCCCAATACCCGGTGGTGTCTGATATTACGACCTTGCTTACCTTGGTTCCACCGACAGCCACCACCTTTAGTGTTATTGACTTAAAGAATGCGTTCTTTTCCATTCCTGTTCACCCAGATAGCAGATATCTGTTTGGTTTTACGCTCAATAATAAATCGTATAGATTTTGTCGTGTCCCCCAAGGTTATACTGAGAGCCCTAGCATCTACAGCCAGGCTTTGAAACGTCAACTAGATTCCTTTACATTGCAGTCTGGCGTGGCACTCATCCAGTATGTGGATGACCTTCTGCTCGCCGCCGACTCCTATGCACAATGTGAACAGAGTACGCTTGCGTTGCTTTCCTTTTTGGCACACAATAATCACAAGGTTTCCAAGAAAAAGCTTCAATACTGTAGACCCCAGGTGACCTACCTCGGTCATCTGTTGTCTAAGGAGGGGCGGGCATTAACATCTGATCGAATTCAGGCAATTTTAGACACACCAGTCCCCCGCACGCAGAGAGATGTGCGTGCCTTCATAGGGTTGACATCTTTTTGTAGACAATGGATCATGGGTTTTTCACATATCATAAAACCTTTGCTAGCATTGTTGTCCAAAACTACACCGATGCCTCTTGAGTGGACAGACGAATGTCAGAAAGCCTTTGAGCAGTTGAGACAGGCTCTTTGTTCTGCACCTGTGCTAGGAACACCAGATTACACGAAACTTTTCACACTATACGTGCACGAGAATGATGGGTGCGCATTGTCAGTGTTAGTGCAGTTACACGGGGATAAGCAGAGACCATGTGCATACTTCTCTGCCATTTTGGATCCTGTAGCACGAGGGTTGCCTGGGTGTTTTCGGGCGGTAGCGGCAACAGCAGTAGCCATACGGCAGAGTGAGGGCATAGTGTTATCACACAAACTATTGGTGTTAGTTCCCCACGCAGTAGATGCCCTGTTAAACCAAACAAAGACCCAATATCTTACGAGCGCACGACTTACAGGATACGAGCTGACGCTTTTAGCGCCTCACATAACATTGAAAAGATGCGCTACTTTGAACCCCGCGACTTTATTGCCCTATCCGGCCGAGGAAAGTCAGGAAGAAAAACATCATGACTGTGTTTTCCTGACTGAGGAACAGACAAAGGGTCGTGTTGACTTACAGGATGTGCCACTTCCTGATGTGGATGGGGAACTGTGGGTTGATGGATCGTGTTTGAGGCTACCAGATGGTACGACTTCCGCAGCATATGCGATCACGACTCTTAAGACGGTGGTTGAAACAGCTAGAATACCACAAAAATCGGCTCAGGCAGCAGAGCTGATAGCCTTAACAAGAGCCTGCGAATTGAGTGCTGGCCTATGTGTGAACATATACACAGACAGCCGGTACGCCTTTGGAGTGGCCCATGACTTCGGACTTCTCTGGAGGGAACGCGGGTTTCTGACATCACACGGAGAGCACATTATGCACGGAGAGTTAGTGCGTGATCTCCTAAACGCGTTGCTTTGCCCCAAGAAAGTAGCAATAGTGAAGTGTAGTGCCCATAAAAAGATCACGGATAAAGTGGGTCAAGGAAACGCCTTTGCAGACAACATAGCAAGGCAGACGGCCATGTCCCGAACTAGCTCCCCTATGTACGTGGTACAATCACAGGCCGAGAGATGGAGTGATGCTAGAGCAGAGATACGGGATATTCAAAAATCAGCTACAGAATCTGAGTTTGCGGCTTGGGCAGCAGATGGGGTGCTAGATGACGAAGGTTGTTGGAGAAGCAAAGACATGGAGAAGTGGAAATTGCCTGTGGCTTACTTACAGGCAATGGTCCAGATGACTCATGGACTGGCCCACGTCGGAGCTCTTGCAATAACTCGGCTTTTAACACGAGTTTGGGAACATCCCGAGATTGCGAACACCGCAAAGAGAGTAGTGCAGACCTGCCTGGTATGTTTGCAACACAATCCTGGAAAGGGGGCCTATACTCCGAAAGGAGGGTTCGTTCCACCTTCTGCACCGTTTGAAGTGCTTCAAATGGATTACATCCAACTCGAGCGCTGCAATAACTTGAAGTACGTCTTAGTGGTGGTGTGTGCTTTTAGCAAATGGGTTGAGGCCTACCCCACGAAAGACAATACGGCTTTGACAACAGCTAAGGTGTTGCTTAAGGAATTCTTTCCTCGCTTTGGAGTTTGCAAATTTTTGTGGAGCGATAATGGGCCCCATTTTGTTGGGAAGATTGTGGAATATGTACTGAAGGGGTTAGGGATTCAGCAAAAGTTCCACGCTGTATTCCACCCTCAGTCAGCAGGATTGGTCGAGCGGTACAATGCCACTTTGAAGCTTAAGCTGGCCAAAATCGTGGCGTCTACATCGTTGAAGTGGCCAGATGCATTGCCGCTAGCACTGCTCTCTCTTAGATCAGTACCCCACTCACGAACAGGCCTTACGCCCTATGAGGTGGTGTTTGGCCGCCCCATGAATATCTGGGGGGTGCCCAAGCCGCGATTAATACATGATGTGCCTTGTGTTATGATGAATGATTTTTTGGCACGATTGACAAATGATTTGCTCTCTATTCATCAACAGGTTCGAGAAGCGCTCCCTGATAACTCCACTGGAGAAGGCCACGATCTTCGTCCTGGGGATCATGTGATGATCCGCTCGTTTGAGAGAGCAAGCAGTTTGGAGCCCAGGTGGAAAGGCCCCGAGCAGGTCCTCTTGGCGACCCGCACCGCAGTACGAGTGACGAACAGAAAGCGGTGGGTGCATTCGACCCATTGTCGCCGTGTCTCTCCGGACCTGGTGACTCCTGCTGTGCTGACTGATTACAAAGAAATCTTGGAGAAAGAAAAGAGCCCAGCTGTGACGTCGGCCGAAGTGGAGGGAGTCTTCCCGGACCAATCTGCTACTGGAAGAGAGCGCTACAATCTACGACCGCGATAAAGAAGATTTTTGTTCCTTTTTAGACTGGTTGGTAACCGCTCCAGGTTTGTGAAACGGAAACCGGGAATTCCAAGGGGGGGGGATCAGTTCTGCCAGAGTAGCGACACCCGTCTTGGCCCGGAGAAGAAAACAACGGCTACCTCGGAGTTCAGCACCGTATTTTTCTTTTTTTAGGGTATACACGCACGTGTATCAGAGACTATTTTTGAAAAACTGTGAACAATTTGTGTCGTTTGAGACTTTGCACAGACTTCCTTGAACTATGGCATCAACGGCATCGCGTGATAAGAAAATACTGGGTGCCTTTCTTTTTGTTTTCACGATTGTGGTGATAGCTGTTATAGCTTGGGTAGTTGAACTTGTGGTGCCTGTACGAGGACACTTGCTGCCGACTACCCCGGCACCGTCTGAACATTTCCATTTTACATTGCCATTCCATGAAGAACGCCATCGCCAAACGTACTTAAATAACAGCTTCATTCAGATCCTTCACCACACGCATAATATGACCAATACCTCTAACTGCTGGGTGTGTGGAATGTTGCCTGGGCACCAGAAGAGAGGGGGCACCCCACTTATTCCACTCCCGTTTTCGCACAATGGGTCATGCAATGCCTGGTACACCCTCCTCTTTACTTTGAGATGGCCAACCAAAGGGGGGGTGCTTTTCCGTTTGAATAAAGTATGTTCCCATGATAAGGATGGGTTTCCCCGGGCTGAGGGTACACGCTTTGAGTGGGAAGAGTATAGGCCTGATAATGTATCTGCTCCACGAATATATAGCAATCAGCGAAATGTGAATGTATCCAGTGCTCATGTCATAAATGTCATTGCCACAAAGGCCGATTTATGTATCCGAAACAAGGGCACGATTGCAGTGGGGAAAAGCGAATGTAATATTACTCTCACGTTTGATAGCCCGAATGGCATTTCATTTGTTGCATCTCGAAACACTTACTTCATCTGTGGAACGAAGGGGTACCATCAGCTTCCAGTGGGGTGGTTGGGCACATGTTATGTATCGTTTGTGCTACCTCCTGTATTCATTGCCCCTCCGATGTACCACAACGACTATACTCTGTACCACGATTTTGTTCTGAATAGAGTTAAGCGAACTGTTGCTCTAGAGGATATTGATCAAACGGACACTGCTTTACAACAATATGTGGATTTCAATCTGGGACTATTCTCCTTTGTGGGGGCTGCATTGAACAGCCGGAAAATCAGACGGCTGACTCGCGTTGTCGAGGCTGTTGCGAATGACACTGCTGTTGCCCTGGGGAATATTACCGAAGAACTGCAGATTTCTAGAATTGTCACCCTCCAAAACCGGATGGTGCTGGATGTTGTTTTGGCTGATCGTGGGGGGGGCATGTAGAATCATCGGAAGCAGCTGTTGTGTCTATGTCCCTGATAATTCTCCATCTGTGTATGATGCGATTTCCAAGCTGCATAAAATCGCTGCCGAAATACACCCGGACAATGGAACTTGGACACTTTCTGGATGGTTCTGGTCCATGATTGCAACTTGGGGCTGGAAACTGTTGACAATTCTTTGTATACTTGTGGGAGCACTGTTCTTTATATGCTTGTGTATCCAATGTGGCCCTGCCTTATGTTCAATGTGTCTATCAGCTTGTTTACCATCGAGACGAGCTCTTGCTCAGGATAAAATGATGCTACACACAGAGGTGACAAAAATTATGTTAATAGACATCGAGGACGAACATCCAGACTATGTTCATTATGAGGTAGATTCAGCTAAACGCTAAAAGGGTCGTCTGTCGTAATTGGCCCGATCGGATTAGCGATTAGCTGAACCTACACGTTTCGCTTCTTAACTTGGCTATATACGATAAACGCCATTTTGAATGTTGCAGCGGCCATCTTAGACCATGAGCGGCCTCGTGGCCGACGTGCCCTTTAGTCCTTTGTCCGTTCCACTGACCACTCTCATCTGCCCAGCAACAGGCTATTTTTAGTACTGGTCAAGCCACACATGCGCAGTTCTCACTGACCCGTAAACCTTCAGGAATGTGCCGCTAACTGACCAGTGGGTTTGAAACTCTCCAATGAGCTGGCAGTATTCCAAAACATGACCATATATGTCTCTAAAACTGTGTCTTAACTTATGCCGCCTATCTTTTATTGCCCCAAAATTGTATATAAACGGGGTCACACCGGTGTTCGGTGTGATACCTCTTGCATTACCGAAGGGTGCTGTTTGAGTGTACCACCACCCCATGGGGTCCTAATAAACTTGTTCTTTGCATTTTACAGTTTCCGTGCCAACAGTTCTTGTGTAAGTGGGTAATCTCTGGAGCGTGTAGGCCTTGGGAACCCCGAAATACTTCATATCTATCTATCTATCTATCTATCTATCTATCTATCTATCTATCTATCTATCTATCTATCTATCTATCTATCTATCTATCTATCTATCTATCTATCTATCTATCTATCTAGCTAGCTATCTAGCTATCTATCTAGCTATCTATCTAGCTAGATATCTAGCTATCTATCAATCTAGCTAGATATCTAGCTATCTAGCTAGCTAACTAGCTATCTATCAATCTAGCTATCTATCTAGCTAGCTATTAATCTAGCTATCTAGCTATCTATCAATCTGGCTAGCTATCTAGCTAGCTAGCTATCTAGCTATCTATCAATCTAGCTATCTAGCTACCTAGCTATCTATCAATCTAGCTATCTATCAATCTAGCTAGCTATCTAGCTATCTAGCTAGCTATCTAGCTATCTAGCTAGCTATCTATCAATCTAGCTAGATATCTAGCTATCTATCTAGCTATCTAGCTAGCTAACTAGCTATCTATCAATCTATCTATCTAGCTATATATCTAGCTATCTATCAATCTAGCTATCTAGCTATCTAGCTATCTAGCTAGCTATCTAGCTATCTATCTAGCTATCTAGCTATCTATCTAGCTGGCTATTTATCTAGCTATCTAGCTCGGCTATCTAGCTACCTATCTAGCTATCTAGCTATCTACATATCTAGCTATCTAGCTATCAGTCTAGCTATCTAGCTATCTATCAATCTAGCTAGCTATCTAGCTATCTATCTAGCTATCTAGCTATCTATCTAGCTATTATCTATCTAGCTATCTATCTAGCTATCTATCTAGCTATTTAGCTATCTATCTAGCTATTTAGCTATCTATCAAGCTAGCTATCTATATCTATCATCTAGATAGCCAGATTATCTAGCTATCTAGCTATCTATCAAACTAGCTATATATCTAGCTACCTAGCTATCTATCTAGCTATCTATCAATCTAGCTATCTAGCTACCATTCTAGCTATCTAGCTATCTAGCTATCTATCAATCTAGCTAGCTATCTAGCTATCTATCAATCTAGCTATCTAGCTATCTATCAATCTAGCTAGCTATCTGGCTATCTAGCTATCTATCAATCTTTCTAGCTATCTATCTAGCTATCTAGCTAGTTTATCTAGCTATCTATCAATCTATCTAGCTATCTATCTAGCTATCTATCAATCTAGCTATCTAGCTATATACCAATCTAGCTATCTATCTAGCTATCTAGCTATCTATCAATCTAGCTATATATCAATCTAGCTAGCTATCTAGCTATCTAGCTATCTATCTAGCTATCTATCTAGCTATCTAACTATCTATCTAGCTATCTAGCTGGTTATCTATCTAGCTATCTAGCTCGGCTATCTAGCTAGCTAGCTACCTATCTAGCTATATAGCTATCTATCTAGCTATCTGTCTGGCTATCTAGCTATCTATCTAGCTATCTATCAATCTAGCTATCTATCAGCTAGATACCTAGATTATCTAGCTATCTATTAATCTAGCTATCTAGCTAGCTATCTAGCTATTTATCAATCTATCTATCTATCTATCTATCTATCTATCTATCTATCCAGCTATCCAGCTGTCCAGCTATCCATCTATCTATCTATCTATCTATCTATCTATCTATCTATCTATCTATCTATCTATCTATCTATCTATCTATCTATCTATCTATCTATCTATCTATCTATCTATCTATCTATCTATCTATCTATCTATCTATCTATCTATCTATCTATCTATCTATCTATCCAGCTATCCAGCTATCTATCAATCTAGCTAGCTATCTAGCTATCTATCTAGCTAGCTAGCTAGCTATCTATCTAGCTATCTAGCTATCTAGCTATCTATCTAGCTATCTAGCTATCTAGCTATCTATCAATCTAGCTATCTAGATATCTATCTATCTATCTATCTAGCTATCTATCTATCTATCTATCTATCTATCTATCTATCTATCTATCTATCTATCTATCTATCTATCTATCTATCTATCTATCTATCTATCTATCTATCTATCTATCTATCTATCTATCTATCTATCTATCTATCTATCTAGCTATCTATCAATCTAGCTAGATATCTAGCTATCTATCTAGCTATCTAGCTAGCTAACTAGCTATCTATCAATCTAGCTATCTAGCTATCTATCTAGCTATCTATCAATCTAGCTATCTAGCTATCTATCAATCTAGCTATCTAGCTATCTATCAATCTGGCTAGCTATCTATCAATCTAGCTATCTAGCTAGCTATCTAGCTACCTAGCTATCTATCAATCTAGCTATCTATCAATCTAGCTAGCTATCTAGCTATCTAGATATCTAGCTAGCTATCTAGCTATCTATCTAGCTATCTATCAATCTAGCTAGATATCTAGCTATCTATCTAGCTATCTAGCTAGCTAACTAGCTATCTATCAATCTAGCTATCTAGCTATCTATCTAGCTATCTATCAATCTAGCTATCTAGCTATCTAGCTATCTAGCTAGCTATCTAGCTATCTATCTAGCTATCTAGCTATCTATCTAGCTGGCTATTTATCAAGCTATCTAGCTCGGCTATCTAGCTACCTATCTAGCTATCTAGCTATCTATCTATCTAGCTATCTAGCTATCTAGCTATCAGTCTAGCTATCTAGCTATCTATCAATCTAGCTAGCTATCTAGCTATCTATCTAGCTATCTAGCTATCTATCTAGCTATTATCTATCTAGCTATCTATCTAGCTATTTAGCTATCTATCAATCTAGCTATCTATATCTATCATCTAGATAGCAAGATTATCTAGCTATCTAGCTATCTATCAAACTAGCTATATATCTAGCTATCTAGCTATCTATCTAGCTATCTATCAATTTAGCTATCTAGCTACCATTCTAGCTATCTAGCTATCTAGCTATCTATCAATCTAGCTAGCTATCTAGCTATCTATCAATCTAGCTATCTAGCTATCTATCAATCTAGCTAGCTATCTGGCTATCTAGCTAGATATCTAGCTAGCTAGCTAGCTATCTAGCTATCTAGCTAGCTATCTATCAATCTAGCTATCTAGCTAGCTATCTAGCTATCTATCAATCTTTCTAGCTATCTATCTAGCTATCTAGCTAGATTATCTAGCTATCTATCAATCTATCTAGCTATCAATCTAGCTATCTAGCTATCTACCAATCTAGCTATCTATCTAGCTATCTATCAATCTAGCTATATATCAATCTAGCTAGCTATCTAGCTATCTATCTAGCTATCTATCTAGCTATCTAGCTATCTATCTAGCTATCTAGCTGGTTATCTATCTAGCTAGCTATCTAGCTATCTAGCTATCTATCTAGCTATCTATCTAGCTATCTAGCTATCTATCTAGCTATCTAGCTGGTTATCTATCTAGCTCGGCTATCTAGCTAGCTAGCTACCTATCTAGCTATCTAGCTATCTATCTAGCTATCTATCTGGCTATCTAGCTATCTATCTAGCTATCTATCAATCTAGCTATCTATCAGCTAGATACCTAGATTATCTAGCTATCTATTAATCTATTAATCTAGCTATCTATCTAGCTATTTATCAATCTAGATATCTATCTATCTATCTATCTATCTAGCTATCTATCTAGCTATCTATCAAGCTATCTATCTATCTATCTATCTATCTATCTATCTATCTATCTATCTATCTATCTATCTATCTATCTATCTATCTATCTATCTATCTATCTATCTATCTATCTATCTATCTATCTATCTATCTATCTATCTATCTATCCAGCTATCCAGCTGTCCAGCTATCCATCTATCTATCTATCTATCTATCTATCTATCTATCTATCTATCTATCTATCTATCTATCTATCTATCTATCTATCTATCTATCTATCTATCTATCTATCTATCTATCTATCTATCTATCTATCTATCTAGCTAGCTAGCTAGCTAGCTATCTATCTATCTAGCTAGCTATCTATCTAGCTATCAATCTAGCTATCTATCAGCTAGATAGCTAGATTATCTAGCTATCTATCTATCTATCTAGCTATCTAGCTATCTATCAATCTAGCTATCTAGATATCTATCTATCTAGCTAGCTAGCTATCTAGCTGTCTAGCTATCCAGCTATCTAGAGATCTATCAATCTAGCTATCTATCAATCTAGCTATCTATCAATCTAGCTATCTAGCTATCTAGCTATCTAGCTAACTATCTATCTAGCTATCTAGCTAGCTAGCTATCTAACTATCCAGCTATCTATTAATCTATCTAGCTATCTAGGTATCTAGCTATCTAGCTAGCTATCTAGTTATCTAGCTATCCAGCTATCTAGCTATCTAGCTAGCTATCTAGCTTTCTATCTAGCTATCTAGCTATCTATCAATCTACCTATCTACCTATCTAGCTATCTAGCTATCTATCAATCTATCACTCTAGCTAGCTATCTAGCTATCTCGCTATCTAGCTATCTATCAATCTAGCTATCTAGCTATCTATCAATCTAGCTATCTATCAATCTAGCTCTCTAGCTCTCTAGCTATCTGCTATCTATCTAATCTAGCTATCTAGCTATCTATCAATCTATCAATCTAGCTAGCTATCTAGCTATCTATCAATCTAGCTATCTAGCTATCTATCTAGCTAGCTATCAATCTAGCTAGCTATCTAGCTATCAATCTAGCTAGCTATCTAGCTATCTATCAATCTAGCTAGCTATCTAGCTATCTAGTTATCTATCAATCTAGCTAGCTAGCTATCTAGCTATCAATCTAGCTATCTATCTAGCTATCTATCTATCTAGCTAGCTATCTAGCTATCTAGCTGTCTAGCTGTCTAGCTAGCTATCTATCTAGCTATCTAGCTATCTAGCTATCTAGCTATCTAGCTATCAATCTAGCTATCTATTAATCTAGCTAGCTATCTATCTATCAATCTAGCTAGATATCTAGCTAGCTATCTAGCTAGCTATCTAGCTATGTAAATGTAAATTGATACTTGTATAGCGCACTACTCACCCGCATGGGTCTCAAGGCACTTGTAGGAATACAGCTGTGTAACCCATCCTGGCTTTCCCTGTGAGGCGTCCACTCCTGGGCACCCCCAAGGTGGAGGCCAGGCATCCTTAGCGTTGTGGGGGCCGTTGTGGAGATTAAGCAAGCTATTGCCCAGAGTTGCACAGTGGGACTCTATGAGTGGAATAGGCAAGGAGACGAGAATTATCAGGTCAGTGGAATTTTGAGCCCAAGACCCGCTGAGGCGGGGAATTGAACCCTGGTCCCGGGCTAGACCTCTGCATCAGGGTCTGCCGCTCTAACCATTGAGCCACACTTCTATCTATCTATCTATCTATCTATCTATCTATCTATCTATCTATCTATCTATCTATCTATCTATCTATCTATCTATTCTATCTATCTCTCTCTCTCTCTCTCTCTCTCTCTCTCTCTCTCTATCTATCTATCTATCTATCTATCTATCTATCTATCTATCTATCTATCTATCTATCTATCTATCTATCTATCTATCTATCTATCTATATATCTAGCTATCTAGCTATCTATCAATCTAGCTAGATATCTAGCTATCTAGCTAGCTAACTAGCTATCTATCAATCTAGCTATCTAGCTATCTATCAATCTAGCTATCTAGCTATCTATCAATCTGGCTAGCTATCTAGCTAGCTAGCTATCTAGCTATCTATCAATCTAGCTATCTAGCTACCTAGCTATCTATCAATCTAGCTATCTATCAATCTAGCTAGCTATCTAGCTATCTAGCTAGCTATCTAGCTATCTAGCTATCTATCTATCAATCTAGCTAGATATCTAGCTATCTATCTAGCTATCTAGCTAGCTAACTAGCTATCTATCAATCTATCTATCTAGCTATCTATCTAGCTATCTATCAATCTAGCTATCTAGCTATCTAGCTATCTAGCTATCTAGCTAGCTATCTAGCTATCTATCTAGCTATCTAGCTATCTATCTAGCTGGCTATTTATCTAGCTATCTAGCTCGGCTATCTAGCTACCTATCTAGCTATCTAGCTATCTACATATCTAGCTATCTAGCTATCAGTCTAGCTATCTAGCTATCTATCAATCTAGCTAGCTATCTAGCTATCTATCTAGCTATCTAGCTATCTATCTAGCTATTATCTATCTAGCTATCTATCTAGCTATCTATCTAGCTATTTAGCTATCTATCTAGCTATTTAGCTATCTATCAAGCTAGCTATCTATATCTATCATCTAGATAGCAAGATTATCTAGCTATCTAGCTATCTATCAAACTAGCTATATATCTAGCTATCTAGCTATCTATCTAGCTATCTATCAATCTAGCTATCTAGCTACCATTCTAGGTATCTAGCTATCTAGCTATCTATCAATCTAGCTAGCTATCTAGCTATCTATCAATCTAGCTATCTAGCTATCTATCAATCTAGCTAGCTATCTGGCTATCTAGCTAGATATCTAGCTAGCTAGCTAGCTATCTAGCTATCTATCTAGCTATCTATCAATCTAGCTATCTAGCTAGCTATCTAGCTATCTATCAATCTTTCTAGCTATCTATCTAGCTATCTAGCTAGATTATCTAGCTATCTATCAATCTATCTAGCTATCTATCTAGCTATCTATCAATCTAGCTATCTAGCTATCTACCAATCTAGCTATCTATCTAGCTATCTAGCTATCTAGCTATCTATCAATCTAGCTAGCTATCTAGCTATCTAGCTATCTATCTAGCTATCTATCTAGCTATCTAGCTATCTATCTAGCTATCTAGCTGGTTATCTATCTAGCTATCTAGCTCGGCTATCTAGCTAGCTAGCTACCTATCTAGCTATATAGCTATCTATCTAGCTATCTGTCTGGCTATCTAGCTATCTATCTAGCTATCTATCAATCTAGCTATCTATCAGCTAGATACCTAGATTATCTAGCTATCTATTAATCTAGCTATCTACCTAGCTATCTAGCTATTTATCAATCTAGATATCTATCTATCTATCTATCTATCTATCTATCTATCTATCTATCTATCTATCTATCTATCTATCTATCTATCTATCTATCTATCTATCTATCTATCTATCTATCTATCTATCTATCTATCTATCTATCTATCTATCTATCTATCTATCCAGCTATCCAGCTATCCAGCTATCTATCAATCTAGCTATCTATCTAGCTATCTATCTAGCTAGCTAGCTAGCTATCTATCTAGCTATCTAGCTAGCTAGCTATCTATCTAGCTATCTATCAATCTAGCTATCTATCAGCTAGATAGCTAGATTATCTAGCTATCTAGCTATCTATCTAGCTATCTAGCTATCTAGCTATCTATCAATCTAGCTAACTAGATATCTATCTATCTATCTAGCTAGCTAGATATCTATCTATCTATCTATCTATCTATCTATCTATCTATCTATCTATCTATCTATCTATCTATCTATCTATCTATCTATCTATCTATCTATCTATCTATCTATCTATCTATCTATCTATCTATCTATCTATCTATCTATCTATCTATCTATCTATCTATCTATCTATCTATCAATCTAGCTAGATATCTAGCTATCTATCTAGCTATCTAGCTAGCTAACTAGCTATCTATCAATCTAGCTATCTATCTAGCTATCTATCAATCTAGCTATCTAGCTATCTATCAATCTAGCTATCTAGCTATCTATCAATCTGGCTAGCTATCTAGCTAGCTAGCTATCTAGCTATCTATCAATCTAGCTATCTAGCTAGCTATCTAGCTACCTAGCTATCTATCAATCTAGCTATCTATCAATCTAGCTAGCTATCTAGCTATCTAGATATCTAGCTAGCTATCTAGCTAGCTATCTAGCTATCTATCAATCTAGCTAGATATCTAGCTATCTATCTAGCTATCTAGCTAGCTAACTAGCTATCTATCAATCTAGCTATCTAGCTATCTATCAATCTAGCTATCTAGCTATCTAGCTATCTAGCTATCTAGCTAGCTATCTAGCTATCTATCTAGCTATCTAGCTATCTATCTAGCTGGCTATTTATCAAGCTATCTAGCTCGGCTATCTAGCTACCTATCTAGGTATCTAGCTATCTATCTATCTAGCTATCTAGCTATCTAGCTATCAGTCTAGCTATCTAGCTATCTATCAATCTAGCTAGCTATCTAGCTAGCTATCTAGCTATCTAGCTATCTATCTAGCTATTATCTATCTAGCTATCTATCTAGCTATCTATCTAGCTATTTAGCTATCTATCAATCTAGCTATCTATATCTATCATCTAGATAGCAAGATTATCTAGCTATCTAGCTATCTATCAAACTAGCTATATATCTAGCTATCTAGCTATCTATCTAGCTATCTATCAATTTAGCTATCTAGCTACCATTCTAGCTATCTAGCTATCTAGCTATCTATCAATCTAGCTAGCTATCTAGCTATCTATCAATCTAGCTATCTAGCTATCTATCAATCTAGCTAGCTATCTGGCTATCTAGCTAGATATCTAGCTAGCTAGCTAGCTATCTAGCTATCTATCTAGCTATCTATCAATCTAGCTATCTAGCTAGCTATCTAGCTATCTATCAATCTTTCTAGCTATCTATCTAGCTATCTAGCTAGATTATCTAGCTATCTAGTTATCTATCAATCTAGCTAGCTAGCTATCTAGCTATCTATCTAGCTATCTATCTAGCTATCTATCTATCTAGCTAGCTATCTAGCTATCTAGCTGTCTAGCTGTCTAGCTAGCTATCTATCTAGCTATCTAGCTATCTAGCTATCTAGCTATCTAGCTATCTAGCTATCAATCTAGCTATCTATTAATCTAGCTAGCTATCTATCTATCAATCTAGCTAGATATCTAGCTAGCTATCTAGCTAGCTATCTAGCTATGTAAATGTAAATTGATACTTGTATAGCGCACTACTCACCCGCATGGGTCTCAAGGCACTTGTACGAATACAGCTGTGTAACCCATCCTGGCTTTCCCTGTGAGGCGTCCACTCCTGGGCACCCCCAAGGTGGAGGCCAGGCATCCTTAGCGTTGTGGGGGCCGTTGTGGAGATTAAGCAAGCTATTGCCCAGAGTTGCACAGTGGGACTCCATGAGTGGAATAGGCAACGAGACGAGAATTATCAGGTCAGTGGAATTTTGAGCCCAAGACCCGCTGAGGCGGGGAATTGAACCCTGGTCCCGGGCTAGACCTCTGCATCAGGGTCTGCCGCTCTAACCATTGAGCCACACTTCTATCTATCTATCTATCTATCTATCTATCTATCTATCTATCTATCTATCTATCTATCTATCTATCTATCTATCTATCTATCTATCTATCTATCTATCTATCAATCTATCTATCTATCTATCAATCTATCTATCTATCTATCTATCTATCTATCTATCTATCTATCTATCTATCTATCTATCTATCTCTCTCTCTCTCTCTCTCTCTCTCTCTCTCTCTCTCTCTCTCTCTCTCTCTCTCTATCTATCTATCTATCTATCTATCTATCTATCTATCTATCTATCTATCTATCTATCTATCTATCTATCTATCTATCTATCTATCTATCTATCTATCTATCTATCTATCTATCTATCTATCTAGCTATCTATCAATCTAGCTAGATATCTAGCTATCTAGCTAGCTAACTAGCTATCTATCAATCTAGCTATCTAGCTATCTATCTAGCTATCTATCAATCTAGCTATCTAGCTATCTATCAATCTGGCTAGCTATCTAGCTAGCTAGCTATCTAGCTATCTATCAATCTAGCTATCTAGCTACCTAGCTATCTATCAATCTAGCTATCTATCAATCTAGCTAGCTATCTAGCTATCTAGCTATCTATCTATCAATCTAGCTAGATATCTAGCTATCTATCTAGCTATCTAGCTAGCTAACTAGCTATCTATCAATCTATCTATCTAGCTATCTGTCTAGCTATCTATCAATCTAGCTATCTAGCTATCTAGCTATCTAGCTATCTAGCTAGCTATCTAGCTATCTATCTAGCTATCTAGCTATCTATCTAGCTGGCTATTTATCTAGCTATCTAGCTCGGCTATCTAGCTACCTATCTAGCTATCTAGCTATCTACATATCTAGCTATCTAGCTATCAGTCTAGCTATCTAGCTATCTATCAATCTAGCTAGCTATCTAGCTATCTATCTATCTAGCTATCTAGCTATCTATCTAGCTATTATCTATCTAGCTATCTATCTAGCTATCTATCTAGCTATTTAGCTATCTATCTAGCTATTTAGCTATCTATCAAGCTAGCTATCTATATCTATCATCTAGATAGCAAGATTATCTAGCTATCTAGCTATCTATCAAACTAGCTATATATCTAGCTATCTAGCTATCTATCTAGCTATCTATCAATCTAGCTATCTAGCTACCATTCTAGGTATCTAGCTATCTAGCTATCTATCAATCTAGCTAGCTATCTAGCTATCTATCAATCTAGCTATCTAGCTATCTATCAATCTAGCTAGCTATCTGGCTATCTAGCTAGATATCTAGCTAGCTAGCTAGCTATCTAGCTATCTATCTAGCTATCTATCAATCTAGCTATCTAGCTAGCTATCTAGCTATCTATCAATCTTTCTAGCTATCTATCTAGCTATCTAGCTAGATTATCTAGCTATCTATCAATCTATCTAGCTATCTATCTAGCTATCTATCAATCTAGCTATCTAGCTATCTACCAATCTAGCTATCTATCTAGCTATCTAGCTATCTAGCTATCTATCAATCTAGCTAGCTATCTAGCTATCTAGCTATCTATCTAGCTATCTATCTAGCTATCTAGCTATCTATCTAGCTATCTAGCTGGTTATCTATCTAGCTATCTAGCTCGGCTATCTAGCTAGCTAGCTACCTATCTAGCTATATAGCTATCTATCTAGCTATCTGTCTGGCTATCTAGCTATCTATCTAGCTATCTATCAATCTAGCTATCTATCAGCTAGATACCTAGATTATCTAGCTATCTATTAATCTAGCTATCTAGCTATTTATCAATCTAGATATCTATCTATCTATCTATCTATCTATCTATCTATCTATCTATCTATCTATCTATCTATCTATCTATCTATCTATCTATCTATCTATCTATCTATCTATCTATCTATCTATCCAGCTATCCAGCTATCCAGCTATCCAGCTATCTATCAATCTAGCTATCTATCTAGCTATCTATCTAGCTAGCTAGCTAGCTATCTATCTATCTAGCTATCTAGCTAGCTAGCTATCTATCTAGCTATCTATCAATCTAGCTATCTATCAGCTAGATAGCTAGATTATCTAGCTATCTAGCTATCTATCTAGCTATCTAGCTATCTAGCTATCTAGCTATCTAGCTATCTATCAATCTAGCTAACTAGATATCTATCTATCTATCTAGCTAGCTAGATATCTCGCTATCTATCTATCTATCTATCTATCTATCTATCTATCTATCTATCTATCTATCTATCTATCTATCTATCTATCTATCTATCTATCTATCTATCTATCTATCTATCTATCTATCTATCTATCTATCTATCTATCTAGCTATCAATCTAGCTAGATATCTAGCTATCTATCTAGCTATCTAGCTAGCTAACTAGCTATCTATCAATCTAGCTATCTAGCTATCTATCTAGCTATCTATCAATCTAGCTATCTAGCTATCTATCAATCTAGCTATCTAGCTATCTATCAATCTGGCTAGCTATCTAGCTAGCTAGCTATCTAGCTATCTATCAATCTAGCTATCTAGCTAGCTATCTAGCTACCTAGCTATCTATCAATCTAGCTATCTATCAATCTAGCTAGCTATCTAGCTATCTAGATATCTAGCTAGCTATCTAGCTATCTATCTAGCTATCTATCAATCTAGCTAGATATCTAGCTATCTATCTAGCTATCTAGCTAGCTAACTAGCTATCTATCAATCTAGCTATCTAGCTATCTATCTAGCTATCTATCAATCTAGCTATCTAGCTATCTAGCTATCTAGCTATCTAGCTAGCTATCTAGCTATCTATCTAGCTATCTAGCTATCTATCAATCTAGCTATCTAGCTAGCTATCTAGCTATCTATCAATCTTTCTAGCTATCTATCTCGCTATCTAGCTAGATTATCTAGCTATCTATCAATCTATCTAGCTATCTATCTAGCTATCTATCAATCTAGCTATCTAGCTATCTACCAATCTAGCTATCTATCTAGCTATCTATCAATCTAGCTATATATCAATCTAGCTAGCTATCTAGCTATCTATCTAGCTATCTATCTAGCTATCTAGCTATCTATCTAGCTATCTAGCTGGTTATCTATCTAGCTAGCTATCTAGCTATCTAGCTATCTATCTAGCTATCTATCTAGCTATCTAGCTGGTTATCTATCTAGCTCGGCTATCTAGCTAGCTAGCTACCTATCTAGCTATCTAGCTATCTATCTAGCTATCTATCTGGCTATCTAGCTATCTATCTAGCTATCTATCAATCTAGCTATCTATCAGCTAGATACCTAGATTATCTAGCTATCTATTAATCTAGCTATCTAGCTATCTATCTAGCTATTTATCAATCTAGATATCTATCTATCTATCTATCTATCTATCTATCTATCTATCTATCTATCTATCTATCTATCTATCTATCTATCTATCTATCTATCTATCTATCTATCTATCTATCTATCTATCTATCTATCTATCTATCTATCTATCTATCCAGCTATCCAGCTATCCAGCTATCCAGCTATCTATCTATCTATCTATCTATCTATCTATCTATCTATCTATCTATCTATCTATCTATCTATCTATCTATCTATCTATCTATCTATCTATCTATCTATCTATCTATCTATCTATCTATCTATCTATCTATCTATCTATCTATCTATCTATCTATCTATCTATCTAGCTATCTAGCTAGCTATCTATCTAGCTATCAATCTAGCTATCTATCAGCTAGATAGCTAGATTATCTAGCTATCTATCTAGCTATCTAGCTATCTAGCTATCTATCAATCTAGCTATCTAGATATCTATCGATCTAGCTAGCTAGCTATCTAGCTGTCTAGCTATCCAGCTATCTAGCGATCTATCAATCTAGCTATCTATCAATCTAGCTATCTATCAATCTAGCTATCTAGCTATCTAGCTAACTATCTATCTAGCTATATAGCTAGCTAGCTATCTAACTATTCAGCTATCTATTAATCTATCTAGCTGTCTAGGTATCTAGCTATCTAGCTAGCTATCTAGTTATCTAGCTATCCAGCTATCTAGCTATCTAGCTAGCTATCTAGCTTTCTATCTAGCTATCTAGCTATCTATCAATCTACCTATCTACCTATCCAGCTATCTAGCTATCTAGCTAGCTATCTAGCTTTCTATCTAGCTATCTAGCTATCTATCAATCTACCTATCTACCTATCTCGCTATCTAGCTATCTATCAATCTAGCTATCTATCAATCTAGCTATCTAGCTATCTATCAATCTAGCTATCTATCAATCTAGCTCTCTAGCTCTCTAGCTATCTGCTATCTATCTAATCTAGCTATCTAGCTATCTATCAATCTATCAATCTAGCTAGCTATCTAGCTATCTATCAATCTAGCTATCTAGCTATCTATCTAGCTATCTAGCTATCTAGCTATCTATCAATCTAGCTATCTAGCTAGCTATCAATCTAGCTAGCTATCTAGCTATCAATCTAGCTAGCTATCTAGCTATCTATCAATCTAGCTAGCTATCTAGCTATCTAGTTATCTATCAATCTAGCTAGCTAGCTATCTAGCTATCTATCTAGCTATCTATCTATCTAGCTAGCTATCTAGCTATCTAGCTGTCTAGCTGTCTAGCTAGCTATCTATCTAGCTATCTAGCTATCTAGCTATCAATCTAGCTAGATATCTAGCTAGCTATCTAGCTAGCTATCTAGCTATGTAAATGTAAATTGATACTTGTATAGCGCACTACTCACCCGCATGGGTCTCAAGGCACTTGTACGAATACAGCTGTGTAACCCATCCTGGCTTTCCCTGTGAGGCGTCCACTCCTGGGCACCCCCAAGGTGGAGGCCAGGCATCCTTAGCATTGTGGGGGCCGTTGTGGAGATTAAGCAAGCTATTGCCCAGAGTTGCACAGTGGGACTCCATGAGTGGAATAGGCAACGAGACGAGAATTATCAGGTCAGTGGAATTTTGAGCCCAAGACCCGCTGAGGCGGGGAATTGAACCCTGGTCCCGGGCTAGACCTCTGCATCAGGGTCTGCCGCTCTAACCATTGAGCCACACTTCTATCTATCTATCTATCTATCTATCTATCTATCTATCTATCTATCTATCTATCTAGCTATCTATCTATCTAGCTATCTAGCTATCTATCTAGCTATCTATCTTGCTATCTTTCAATCTAGCTAGCTATCTAGCTATCTATCAAACTATCTAGCTATCTATCAATCTAGCTATCTAGCTATCTATCAATCAAGCTAGCTATCTAGCTCGCTATCTAGCTATCTATCTAGCTATCTATCAATCTAGCTATCTAGCTAGCTATCTATCAATCTATCTAGCTATCTATCTAGCTATCTAGCTAGATTATCTAGCTATCTATCAATCTATCTAGCTATCTATCTAGCTATCTAGCTATCTAGCTATCTATCAATCTAGCTATCTAGCTATCTACCAATCTAGCTATCTAGCTAGCTATCAAGCTATCTAGCTATCTATCAATCTAGCTATCTATCAATCTATCTATCTATCTATCTATCTATCTATCTATCTATCTATCTATCTATCTATCTATCTATCTATCTATCTATCTATCTATCTATCTATCTATCTATCTATCTATCTATCTATCTATCTATCTATCTATCTAGATAGATAGCTATCTATCTAGCTATCTATCTAGCTATCTATCTAGCTATCTATCTATCAATCAATCAATCAATCTATCAATCTAGCTAGATATCTATCTATCTATCTATCTAGCTATCTAGCTAGCTAACAAGCTAACTAGCTAGCTATCTAGCTATCTATCAATCTAGCTATCTATCTAGCTATCTAGCTATCTATCAATCTACCTATCTAGCTATCTAGCTCTCTAGCTATCAGTCAAGCTATCTAGCTATCTATCAATCTAGCTAGATATCTAGCTATCTATCTATCTATCTAGCTATCTAGCTAGCTATCTATCTAGCTATCTAGCTATCTATCAATCTAGCTATCTATCATCTAGATAGCAAGATTATCTAGCTATCTAGCTATCTATCAAACTAGCTATATATCTACCTATCTATCTAGCTATCTATCAATCTAGCTATCTAGCTATCTATCAATCTAGCTAGCTATCTAGCTGTCTAGCTATCTGGCTATCTATCTAGCTATCTAGCGATATATCAATCTAGCTATCTATCAATCTATCAATCTAGCTATCTAGCTATCTAGCTAGCTATCTGTCAATCTAGCTATCTAGCTATCTAGCTATCTAGCTACCTAGCTATCTAGCTAACTTTCTATCTAGCTATCTAGCTATCTAGCGAGCTATCTAGCTATCTATCAATCTAGCTATCTATCAATCTAGCTATCTAGCTATCCAGCTATCCAGCTATCTATTAATCTATCTAGCTATCTAGCTATCTAGGTATCTAGCTATCTAGCTATCTAGCTATCTAGCTATCTAGCTATCTAGCTATCTAGCTCTCTAGCTATCAGTCTAGCTATCTAGCTATCTATCAATCTAGCTAGATATCTAGCTATCTAGCTATCTAGCTATCTAGCTATCTAGCTATCTAGCTATCTATCTAGCTATCTAGCTATCTATCAATCTAGCTATCTATCATCTAGATAGCAAGATTATCTAGCTATCTATCAAACTAGCTATCTATCTAGCTATATATTTAGTTATCTATCAATCTAGCCATCTATCATCTAGATAGCAAGATTATCTAGCTATCTATCAAACTAGCTATCTATCTAGCTATATATTTAGCTATCTATCAATCTAGCTATCTAGCTATCTATCTAGCTATCTATCAATCTACCTATCTAGCTCTCTAGCTATCAATCTAGCTATCTAGCTAGCTATCTATCAATCTATCTAGCTATCTATCTAGCTATCTAGCTAGATTATCTAGCTATCTATCAATCTATCTAGCTATCTATCTAGCTATCTAGCTATCTAGCTATCTATCAATCTAGCTATCTAGCTATCTACCAATCTAGCTATCTAGCTAGCTATCAAGCTATCTAGCTATCTATCAATCTAGCTATCTATCAATCTATCTATCTATCTATCTATCTATCTATCTATCTATCTATCTATCTATCTATCTATCTATCTATCTATCTATCTATCTATCTATCTATCTATCTATCTATCTATCTATCTATCTATCTATCTATCTAGATAGATAGCTATCTATCTAGCTATCTATCTAGCTATCTATCTAGCTATCTATCTATCAATCAATCAATCAATCTATCAATCTAGCTAGATATCTATCTATCTATCTATCTAGCTATCTAGCTAGCTAACAAGCTAACTAGCTAGCTATCTAGCTATCTATCAATCTAGCTATCTATCTAGCTATCTAGCTATCTATCAATCTACCTATCTAGCTATCTAGCTCTCTAGCTATCAGTCAAGCTATCTAGCTATCTATCAATCTAGCTAGATATCTAGCTATCTATCTATCTATCTAGCTATCTAGCTAGCTATCTATCTAGCTATCTAGCTATCTATCAATCTAGCTATCTATCATCTAGATAGCAAGATTATCTAGCTATCTAGCTATCTATCAAACTAGCTATATATCCACCTATCTATCTAGCTATCTATTAATCTAGCTATCTAGCTATCTATCAATCTAGCTAGCTATCTAGCTGTCTAGCTATCTGGCTATCTATCTAGCTATCTAGCGATATATCAATCTAGCTATCTATCAATCTATCAATCTAGCTATCTAGCTATCTAGCTAGCTATCTGTCAATCTAGCTATCTAGCTATCTAGCTATCTAGCTACCTAGCTATCTAGCTAACTTTCTATCTAGCTATCTAGCTATCTAGCGAGCTATCTAGCTATCTATCAATCTAGCTATCTATCAATCTAGCTATCTAGCTATCCAGCTATCCAGCTATCTATTAATCTATCTAGCTATCTAGCTATCTAGGTATCTAGCTATCTAGCTATCTAGCTATCTAGCTATCTAGCTCTCTAGCTATCAGTCTAGCTATCTAGCTATCTATCAATCTAGCTAGATATCTAGCTATCTAGCTATCTAGCTATCTATCTATCTATCTATCTATCTAGCTATCTATCTAGCTATCTAGCTATCTATCAATCTAGCTATCTATCATCTAGATAGCAAGATTATCTAGCTATCTATCAAACTAGCTATCTGTCTAGCTATATATTTAGTTATCTATCAATCTAGCCATCTATCATCTAGATAGCAAGATTATCTAGCTATCTATCAATCTAGCTAGCTATCTAGCTCGCTATCTAGCTATCTATCTAGCTATATATTTAGCTATCTATCAATCTAGCTATCTAGCTATCTATCTAGCTATCTATCAATCTACCTATCTAGCTCTCTAGCTATCAGTCTAGCTATCTAGCTATCTATCAATCTAGCTAGATATCTAGCTATCTATCTAGCTATCTAGCTATTTAGCTATCTATCTATCTAGCTATCTATCTATCTAGCTATCTATCCATCTATCTAGCTATCTATCAATCTAGCTATCTATCATCTAGATAGCACGAATATCTAGCTATCTATCAAACTAGCTATCTATCTAGCTATATATTTAGCTATCTATCAATCTAGCCATCTAGCTATCTATTAATCTAGCTATATATCTAGCTATCTACCATTCTAGCTATCTAGCTATCTATCAATCTAGATAGCTATCTAGCTATCTATCAGTCTAGCTATCTAGCTATCTATCAATCTAGCTAGCTATCTAGCTATCTATCTAGCTATCTTTCAATCTAGCTAGCTATCTAGCTATCTATCAATCTATCTAGCTATCTATCAATCTAGCTAGCTATCTAGCTATCTAGCTATCTAGCTATCTATCAATCTAGCTAGCTATCTAGCTCGCTATCTAGCTATCTATCTAGCTATCTATCAATCTAGCTATCTAGCTAGCTATCTATCAATCTATCTAGCTATCTATCTAGCTATCTAGCTAGATTATCTAGCTATCTATCAATCTATCTAGCTATCTATCTAGCTATCTAGCTATCTAGCTATCTGTCAAGCTAGCTATCTAGCTATCTACCAATCTAGCTATCTAGCTAGCTATATCTATCTAGCTATCTAGCTAGCTATCAAGCTATCTAGCTATCTATCAATCTAGCTATCTATCAATCTAGCTAGCTATCTAGCTATCTAGCTATCTATCTAGCTATCTAGCTATCTATCTAGCTATCTAGCTATCTATCTAGCTGGCTATTTATCTAGCTATCTAGCTCGGCTATCTAGCTACCTATCTAGCTATCTAGCTATCTATCTATCTATCTAGCTATCTAGCTATCTATCTATCTAGCAATCTAGCTATCAGCTAGATACCTAGATTATCTAGCTATCTATCAATCTAGCTATCTAGCTAGCTAGCTAGCTATCTAGCTATTTATCAATCTAGATATCTAGCTATCTATCTAGCTATCTAGCTATCTAGCTATTTATCTAGCTATCTAGCTATCTATCAATCTATCTATCTATCTATCTATCTATCTATCTATCTATCTATCTATCTATCTATCTATCTATCTATCTATCTATCTATCTATCTATCTATCTATCTATCTATCTTTCTATCTATCTATCTAGCTTTCTATCTAGCTATCTAGCTTTCTATCTAGCTATCTAGCTATCTATCAGATAGATAGCTAGATTATCTAGCTATCTATCAATCTATCTATCTATCTATCTATCTATCTATCTATCTATCTATCTATCTATCTATCTATCTATCTATCTATCTATCTATCTATCTATCTATCTATCTATCTATCTATCTATCTATCTATCTATCTATCTATCTATCTATCTATCTATCAATCTAGCTATCTAGCTATCTATCAATCTAGCTAGCTATCTAGCTAGCTAGCTATCTAGCTATCTATCAATCTAGCTATCTAGCTAGCTATCTAGCTACCTAGCTATCTATCAATCTAGCTATCTAGCTATCTATCAATCTAGCTAGCTATCTAGCTATCTAGCTAGCTATCTAGCTAGATATCTAGCTATCTATCTAGCTATCTAGCTAGCTAACTAGCTATCTATCAATCTAGCTATCTATCTAGCCATCTAGCTATCTATCTAGCTATCTAGCTATCTATCTAGCTATCTATCAATCTAGCTATCTAGATATCTAGCTCTCTAGCTATCAGTCTAGCTATCTAGCCATCTATCAATCTAGCTATCTAGCTATCTATCTAGCTATCTAGCTATCTATCTAGCTATCAATCTAGCTAGCTATCTAGCTCGCTATCTAGCTATCTATCTAGCTATCTATCAATCTAGCTATCTAGCTAGCTATCTATCAATCTATCTAGCTATCTATCTAGCTATCTAGCTAGATTATCTAGCTATCTATCAATCTATCTAGCTATCTATCTAGCTATCTAGCTATCTAGCTATCTATCAATCTAGCTATCTAGCTATCTACCAATCTCGCTATCTAGCTAGCTATATCTATCTAGCTATCTAGCTAGCTATCAAGCTATCTAGCTATCTATCAATCTAGCTATCTATCAATCTAGCTAGCTATCTAGCTATCTAGCTATCTATCTAGCTATCTAGCTATCTATCTAGCTATCTAGCTATCTATCTAGCTGGCTATTTATCTAGCTATCTAGCTCGGCTATCTAGCTACCTATCTAGCTATCTAGCTATCTATCTATCTAGCTATCTAGCTATCTATCTAGCTGGCTATTTATCTAGCTATCTAGCTCGGCTATCTAGCTACCTATCTAGCTATCTAGCTATCTATCTATCTAGCTATCTAGCTATCTATCTATCTAGCAATCTAGCTATCAGCTAGATACCTAGATTATCTAGCTATCTATCAATCTAGCTATCTAGCTAGCTAGCTAGCTATCTAGCTATTTATCAATCTAGATATCTAGCTATCTATCTAGCTATCTAGCTATCTAGCTATCTATCTAGCTATCTAGCTATCTATCAATCTATCTATCTATCTATCTATCTATCTATCTATCTATCTATCTATCTATCTATCTATCTATCTATCTATCTATCTATCTATCTATCTATCTATCTATCTATCTATCTATCTATCTATCTATCTATCTATCTAGCTTTCTATCTAGCTATCTAGCTTTCTATCTAGCTATCTAGCTATCTATCAGATAGATAGCTAGATTATCTAGCTATCTATCAATCTATCTAGCTATCTAGCTATCTATCTATCTATCTATCTATCTATCAATCTAGCTATCTAGCTATCTATCAATCTAGCTATCTAGCTAGCTAGCTATCTAGCTATCTATCAATCTAGCTATCTAGCTAGCTATCTAGCTACATAGCTATCTATCAATCTAGCTATCTAGCTATCTATCAATCTAGCTAGCTATCTAGCTATCTAGCTAGCTATCTAGCTAGATATCTAGCTATCTATCTAGCTATCTAGCTAGCTAACTAGCTATCTATCAATCTAGCTATCTATCTAGCTATCTAGCTATCTATCTAGCTATCTAGCTATCTATCTAGCTATCTATCAATCTAGCTATCTAGATATCTAGCTCTCTAGCTATCAGTCTAGCTATCTAGCCATCTATCAATCTAGCTATCTAGCTATCTATCTAGCTATCTAGCTATCTATCTAGCTATTATCTATCTAGCTATCTATCTAGCTATCTATCTAGCTATCTAGCTATCTATCAATCTAGCTATCTATATCTATCATCTAGATAGCAAGATTATCTAGCTATCTAGCTATCTATCAAACTAGCTATATATCTAGCTATCTAGCTATCTATCAATCTAGCTATCTACCTACCATTCTAGCTATCTAGCTATCTAGCTATCTATCAATCTAGCTAGCTATCTAGCTATCTATCAATCTAGCTAGCTATCTAGCTAGCTATCTATCTAGCTATCTATCAATCTAGCTAGCTATCTAGCTATCTATCTTGCTATCTTTCAATCTAGCTAGCTAGCTATCTAGCTATCTATCAATCTATCTAGCTATCTATCAATCTATCAATCTAGCTAGCTATCTAGCTATCTAGCTATCTATCAATCTAGCTATCTAGCTATCTATCAATCAAGCTAGCTATCTAGCTCGCTATCTAGCTATCTATCTAGCTATCTATCAATCTAGCTATCTAGCTAGCTATCTATCAATCTATCTAGCTATCTATCTAGCTATCTAGCTAGATTATCTAGCTATCTATCAATCTATCTAGCTATCTATCTAGCTATCTAGCTATCTAGCTATCTATCAATCTAGCTATCTAGCTATCTACCAATCTAGCTATCTAGCTAGCTATCTAGCTATCTATCAATCTAGCTAGCTATCTAGCTATCTAGCTATCTATCTAGCTATCTAGCTATCTATCTAGCTATCTAGCTGGCTATTTATCTAGCTATCTAGCTCGGCTATCTAGCTACCTATCTAGCTATCTAGCTATCTATCTATCTAGCTATCTAGCTATCTATCTATCTAGCTATCTAGCTATCTATCTATCTATCAATCTAGCTATCAGCTAGATACCTAGATTATCTAGCTATCTATCAATCTAGCTATCTAGCTAGCTAGCTAGCTATCTAGCTATTTATCAATCTAGATATCTAGCTATCTGGCTATCTATCTAGCTATCTAGCTATCTAGCTATCTAGCTAGCTATCTAGATATCTAGCTATCTATCAATCAATCAATCAATCAATCTATCTATCTATCTATCTATCTATCTATCTATCTATCTATCTATCTATCTATCTATCTATCTATCTATCTATCTATCTATCTATCTATCTATCTATCTATCTATCTAGCTTTCTATCTAGCTATCTAGCTTTCTATCTAGCTATCTAGCTATCTATCAGATAGATAGCTAGATTATCTAGCTATCTATCAATCTATCTAGCTATCTAGCTATCTATCTATCTATCTATCTATCTATCAATCTAGCTATCTAGCTATCTATCAATCTAGCTATCTAGCTAGCTAGCTATCTAGCTATCTATCAATCTAGCTATCTAGCTAGCTATCTAGCTACATAGCTATCTATCAATCTAGCTATCTAGCTATCTATCAATCAAGCTAGCTATCTAGCTATCTAGCTAGCTATCTAGCTAGATATCTAGCTATCTATCTAGCTATCTAGCTAGCTAACTAGCTATCTATCAATCTAGCTATCTATCTAGCTATCTAGCTATCTATCTAGCTATCTAGCTATCTATCTAGCTATCTATCAATCTAGCTATCTAGATATCTAGCTCTCTAGCTATCAGTCTAGCTATCTAGCCATCTATCAATCTAGCTATCTAGCTATCTATCTAGCTATCTAGCTATCTATCTAGCTATTATCTATCTAGCTATCTATCTAGCTATCTATCTAGCTATCTAGCTATCTATCAATCTAGCTATCTATATCTATCATCTAGATAGCAAGATTATCTAGCTATCTAGCTATCTATCAAACTAGCTATATATCTAGCTATCTAGCTATCTATCAATCTAGCTATCTACCTACCATTCTAGCTATCTAGCTATCTAGCTATCTATCAATCTAGCTAGCTATCTAGCTATCTATCAATCTAGCTAGCTATCTAGCTAGCTATCTATCTAGCTATCTATCAATCTAGCTAGCTATCTAGCTATCTATCTTGCTATCTTTCAATCTAGCTAGCTAGCTATCTAGCTATCTATCAATCTATCTAGCTATCTATCAATCTATCAATCTAGCTAGCTATCTAGCTATCTAGCTATCTATCAATCTAGCTATCTAGCTATCTATCAATCAAGCTAGCTATCTAGCTCGCTATCTAGCTATCTATCTAGCTATCTATCAATCTAGCTATCTAGCTAGCTATCTATCAATCTATCTAGCTATCTATCTAGCTATCTAGCTAGATTATCTAGCTATCTATCAATCTATCTAGCTATCTATCTAGCTATCTAGCTATCTAGCTATCTATCAATCTAGCTATCTAGCTATCTACCAATCTAGCTATCTAGCTAGCTATCTAGCTATCTATCAATCTAGCTAGCTATCTAGCTATCTAGCTATCTATCTAGCTATCTAGCTATCTATCTAGCTATCTAGCTGGCTATTTATCTAGCTATCTAGCTCGGCTATCTAGCTACCTATCTAGCTATCTAGCTATCTATCTATCTAGCTATCTAGCTATCTATCTATCTAGCTATCTAGCTATCTATCTATCTATCAATCTAGCTATCAGCTAGATACCTAGATTATCTAGCTATCTATCAATCTAGCTATCTAGCTAGCTAGCTAGCTATCTAGCTATTTATCAATCTAGATATCTAGCTATCTGGCTATCTATCTAGCTATCTAGCTATCTAGCTATCTAGCTAGCTATCTAGATATCTAGCTATCTATCAATCAATCAATCAATCAATCTATCTATCTATCTATCTATCTATCTATCTATCTATCTATCTATCTATCTATCTATCTATCTATCTATCTATCTATCTATCTATCTATCTATCTATCTATCTATCTATCTATCTATCTATCTATCTATCTAGCTTTCTATCTAGCTATCTAGCTTTCTATCTAGCTATCTAGCTATCTATCAGATAGATAGCTAGATTATCTAGCTATCTATCAATCTATCTATCAATCTATCTATCTATCTATCTATCTATCTATCTATCTATCTATCTATCTATCTATCTATCTATCTATCTATCTATCTATCTATCTATCTATCTATCTATCTATCTATCTATCTATCGAGCTATCTATCAATCTAGCTAGCTATCTAGCTATCTAGCTAGCTATATCTATCTAGCTATCTAGCTAGCTATCAAGCTATCTAGCTATCTATCAATCTAGCTATCTATCAATCTAGCTAGCTATCTAGCTATCTATCTAGCTATCTAGCTATCTATCTAGCTATCTAGCTATCTATCTAGCTGGCTATTTATCTAGCTATCTAGCTCGGCTATCTAGCTACCTATCTAGCTATCTAGCTATCTATCTATCTAGCTATCTAGCTATCTATCTATCTAGCAATCTAGCTATCAGCTAGATACCTAGATTATCTAGCTATCTATCAATCTAGCTATCTAGCTAGCTAGCTAGCTATCTAGCTATTTATCAATCTAGATATCTAGCTATCTAGCTATCTAGCTATCTATCTAGCTATCTAGCTATCTATCAATCAATCTATCTATCTATCTATCAATCTATCTATCTATCTATCTATCAATCTATCTATCTATCTATCTATCTATCTATCTATCTATCTATCTATCTATCTATCTATCTATCTATCTATCTATCTATCTATCTATCTATCTATCTATCTATCTATATATCTATCTATCTATCTATCTATCTATCTATCTATCTGTCTATCTATCTATCTATCTATCTATCTATCTATCTATCTATCTATCTATCTATCTATCTATCTATCTATCTATCTATCTATCTATCTATCTATCTAGCTTTCTATCTAGCTATCTAGCTTTCTATCTAGCTATCTAGCTATCTAGCTATCTATCAGATAGATAGCTAGATTATCTAGCTATCTATCAATCTATCTAGCTATCTAGCTATCTATCTATCTATCTATCTATCTATCTATCTATCAATCTAGCTATCTAGCTATCTATCAATCTAGCTAGCTATCTAGCTAGCTAGCTATCTAGCTATCTATCAATCTAGCTATCTAGCTAGCTATCTAGCTACCTAGCTATCTATCAATCTAGCTATCTAGCTATCTATCAATCTAGCTAGCTATCTAGCTATCTAGCTAGCTATCTAGCTAGATATCTAGCTATCTATCTAGCTATCTAGCTAGCTAACTATCTATCTATCAATCTAGCTATCTATCTAGCCATCTAGCTATCTATCTAGCTATCTAGCTATCTATCTAGCTATCTATCAATCTAGCTATCTAGATATCTAGCTCTCTAGCTATCAGTCTAGCTATCTAGCCATCTATCAATCTAGCTATCTAGCTATCTATCTAGCTATCTAGCTATCTATCTAGCTATCAATCTAGCTAGCTATCTAGCTCGCTATCTAGCTATCTATCTAGCTATCTATCAATCTAGCTATCTAGCTAGCTATCTATCAATCTAGCTATCTAGCTAGCTATCTATCAATCTATCTAGCTATCTATCTAGCTATCTAGCTAGATTATCTAGCTATCTATCAATCTATCTAGCTATCTATCTAGCTATCTAGCTATCTAGCTATCTATCAATCTAGCTATCTAGCTATCTACCAATCTAGCTATCTAGCTAGCTATATCTATCTAGCTATCTAGCTAGCTATCAAGCTATCTAGCTATCTATCAATCTAGCTATCTATCAATCTAGCTAGCTATCTAGCTATCTAGCTATCTATCTAGCTATCTAGCTATCTATCTAGCTATCTAGCTATCTATCTAGCTGGCTATTTATCTAGCTATCTAGCTCGGCTATCTAGCTACCTATCTAGCTATCTAGCTATCTATCTATCTAGCTATCTAGCTATCTATCTATCTAGCAATCTAGCTATCAGCTAGATACCTAGATTATCTAGCTATCTATCAATCTAGCTATCTAGCTAGCTAGCTAGCTATCTAGCTATTTATCAATCTAGATATCTAGCTATCTATCTAGCTATCTAGCTATCTAGCTATCTATCTAGCTATCTAGCTATCTATCAATCAATCTATCTATCTATCTATCTATCTATCTATCTATCTATCTATCTATCTATCTATCTATCTATCTATCTATCTATCTATCTATCTATCTATCTATCTATCTATCTATCTATCTATCTTTCTATCTAGCTATCTAGCTTTCTATCTATCTATCAATCTAGCTATCTAGCTATCTATCAATCTATCTATCTATCTATCTATCTATCTATCTATCTATCTATCTATCTATCTATCTATCTATCTATCTATCTATCTATCTATCTATCTATCTATCTATCTATCTATCTATCTATCTATCTATCTATCTATCTATCTATCTATCTATCTATCAATCTAGCTATCTATCAATCTAGCTAGCTATCTAGCTAGCTAGCTATCTAGCTATCTATCAATCTAGCTATCTAGCTAGCTATCTAGCTACATAGCTATCTATCAATCTAGCTATCTAGCTATCTATCAATCTAGCTAGCTATCTAGCTATCTAGCTAGCTATCTAGCTAGATATCTAGCTATCTATCTAGCTATCTAGCTAGCTAACTAGCTATCTATCAATCTAGCTATCTATCTAGCTATCTAGCTATCTATCTAGCTATCTAGCTATCTATCTAGCTATCTATCAATCTAGCTATCTAGATATCTAGCTCTCTAGCTATCAGTCTAGCTATCTAGCCATATATCAATCTAGCTATCCAGCTATCTATCTAGCTATCTAGCTATCTATCTAGCTATTATCTATCTAGCTATCTATCTAGCTATCTATCTAGCTATCTAGCTATCTATCAATCTAGCTATCTATACCTATCATCTAGATAGCAAGATTATCTAGCTATCTAGCTATCTATCAAACTAGCTATATATCTAGCTATCTAGCTATCTATCAATCTAGCTATCTACCTACCATTCTAGCTATCTGGCTATCTAGCTATCTATCAATCTAGCTAGCTATCTAGCTATCTATCAATCTAGCTAGCTATCTAGCTAGCTATCTATCTAGCTATCTATCAATCTAGCTAGCTATCTAGCTATCTATCTTGCTATCTTTCAATCTAGCTAGCTAGCTATCTAGCTATCTATCAATCTATCTAGCTATCTATCAATCTATCAATCTAGCTAGCTATCTAGCTATCTAGCTATCTATCAATCTAGCTATCTAGCTAGCTATCTATCAATCTAGCTAGCTATCTAGCTCGCTATCTAGCTATCTATCTAGCTATCTATCAATCTAGCTATGTAGCTATCTATCTATCAATCTATCTAGCTATCTATCTAGCTATCTAGCTAGATTATCTAGCTATCTATCAATCTATCTAGCTATCTATCTAGCTATCTAGCTATCTAGCTATCTGTCAATCTAGCTATCTAGCTATCTACCAATCTAGCTATCTAGCTAGCTATATCTATCTAGCTATCTAGCTAGCTATCAAGCTATCTAGCTATCTATCAATCTAGCTATCTATCAATATAGCTCGGCTATCTAGCTACCTATCTAGCTATCTAGCTATCTATCTATCTAGCTATCTAGCTATCTATCTATCTAGCAATCTAGCTATCAGCTAGATACCTAGATTATCTAGCTATCTATCAATCTAGCTATCTAGCTAGCTAGCTAGCTATCTAGCTATTTATCAATCTAGATATCTAGCTATCTATCTAGCTATCTAGCTATCTAGCTATCTATCTAGCTATCTAGCTATCTATCAATCAATCTATCTATCTATCTATCTATCTATCTATCTATCTATCTATCTATCTATCTATCTATCTATCTATCTATCTATCTATCTATCTATCTATCTATCTATCTATCTATCTATCTATCTAGCTTTCTATCTAGCTATCTAGCTTTCTATCTAGCTATCTAGCTATCTATCAGATAGATAGCTAGATTATCTAGCTATCTATCAATCTATCTAGCTATCTAGCTATCTATCTATCTATCTATCAATCTAGCTATCTAGCTATCTATCAATCTAGCTAGCTATCTAGCTAGCTAGCTATCTAGCTATCTATCAATCTAGCTATCTAGCTAGCTATCTAGCTACCTAGCTATCTATCAATCTAGCTATCTAGCTATCTATCAATCTAGCTAGCTATCTAGCTATCTAGCTAGCTATCTAGCTAGATATCTAGCTATCTATCTAGCTATCTAGCTAGCTAACTAGCTATCTATCAATCTAGCTATCTATCTAGCCATCTAGCTATCTATCTAGCTATCTAGCTATCTATCTAGCTATCTATCAATCTAGCTATCTAGATATCTAGCTCTCTAGCTATCAGTCTAGCTATCTAGCCATCTATCAATCTAGCTATCTAGCTATCTATCTAGCTATCTAGCTATCTATCTAGCTATCAATCTAGCTAGCTATCCAGCTCGCTATCTAGCTATCTATCTAGCTATCTATCAATCTAGCTATCTAGCTAGCTATCTATCAATCTATCTAGCTATCTATCTAGCTATCTAGCTAGATTATCTAGCTATCTATCAATCTATCTAGCTATCTATCTAGCTATCTAGCTATCTAGCTATCTATCAATCTAGCTATCTAGCTATCTACCAATCTAGCTATCTAGCTAGCTATATTTATCTAGCTATCTAGCTAGCTATCAAGCTATCTAGCTATCTATCAATCTAGCTATCTATCAATCTAGCTAGCTATCTAGCTATCTAGCTATCTATCTAGCTATCTATCTAGCTATCTAGCTATCTATCTAGCTGGCTATTTATCTAGCTATCTAGCTCGGCTATCTAGCTACCTATCTAGCTATCTAGCTATCTATCTATCTAGCTATCTAGCTATCTATCTATCTAGCAATCTAGCTATCAGCTAGATACCTAGATTATCTAGCTATCTATCAATCTAGCTATCTAGCTAGCTAGCTAGCTATCTAGCTATTTATCAATCTAGATATCTAGCTATCTATCTAGCTATCTAGCTATCTAGCTATCTATCTAGCTATCTAGCTATCTATCAATCAATCTATCTATCTATCTATCTATCTATCTATCTATCTATCTATCTATCTATCTATCTATCTATCTATCTATCTATCTATCTATCTATCTATCTATCTATCTATCTATCTATCTATCTATCTATCTATCTATCTATCTATCTATCTAGCTATCTATCAATCTAGCTAGCTATCTAGCTAGCTAGCTATCTAGCTATCTATCAATCTAGCTAGCTATCTAGCTATCTATCAGATAGATAGCTAGATTATCTAGCTATCTATCAATCTATCTAGCTATCTATCTATCTATCTATCTATCTATCTATCTATCTATCTATCTATCTATCTATCTATCTATCAATCTAGCTATCTAGCTATCTATCAATCTAGCTAGCTATCTAGCTAGCTAGCTATCTAGCTATCTATCAATCTAGCTATCTAGCTAGCTATCTAGCTACATAGCTATCTATCAATCTAGCTATCTAGCTATCTATCAATCTAGCTAGCTATCTAGCTATCTAGCTAGCTATCTAGCTAGATATCTAGCTATCTATCTAGCTATCTAGCTAGCTAACTAGCTATCTATCAATCTAGCTATCTATCTAGCTATCTATCAATCTAGCTAGCTATCTAGCTAGCTAGCTATCTAGCTATCTATCAATCTAGCTATCTAGCTAGCTATCTAGCTATCTATCAGATAGATAGCTAGATTATCTAGCTATCTATCAATCTATCTAGCTATCTATCTATCTATCTATCTATCTATCTATCTATCTATCTATCTATCTATCTATCTATCTATCTATCTATCTATCTATCTATCTATCTATCTATCTATCTATCTATCTATCTATCTATCAATCTAGCTATCTAGCTATCTATCAATCTAGCTAGCTATCTAGCTAGCTAGCTATCTAGCTATCTATCAATCTAGCTATCTAGCTAGCTATCTAGCTACATAGCTATCTATCAATCTAGCTATCTAGCTATCTATCAATCTAGCTAGCTATCTAGCTATCTAGCTAGCTATCTAGCTAGATATCTAGCTATCTATCTAGCTATCTAGCTAGCTAACTAGCTATCTATCAATCTAGCTATCTATCTAGCTATCTAGCTATCTATCTAGCTATCTAGCTATCTATCTAGCTATCTATCAATCTAGCTATCTAGATATCTAGCTCTCTAGCTATCAGTCTAGCTATCTAGCCATATATCAATCTAGCTATCTAGCTATCTATCTAGCTATCTAGCTATCTATCTAGCTATTATCTATCTAGCTATCTATCTAGCTATCTATCTAGCTATCTAGCTATCTATCAATCTAGCTATCTATATCTATCATCTAGATAGCAAGATTATCTAGCTATCTAGCTATCTATCAAACTAGCTATATATCTAGCTATCTAGCTATCTATCAATCTAGCTATCTACCTACCATTCTAGCTATCTAGCTATCTAGCTATCTATCAATCTAGCTAGCTATCTAGCTATCTATCAATCTAGCTAGCTATCTAGCTAGCTATCTATCTAGCTATCTATCAATCTAGCTAGCTATCTAGCTATCTATCTTGCTATCTTTCAATCTAACTAGCTAGCTATCTAGCTATCTATCAATCTATCTAGCTATCTATCAATCTATCAATCTAGCTAGCTATCTAGCTATCTAGCTATCTATCAATCTAGCTATCTAGCTAGCTATCTATCAATCTAGCTAGCTATCTAGCTCGCTATCTAGCTATCTATCTAGCTATCTATCAATCTAGCTATCTAGCTAGCTATCTATCAATCTATCTAGCTATCTATCTAGCTATCTAGCTAGATTATCTAGCTATCTATCAATCTATCTAGCTATCTATCTAGCTATCTAGCTATCTAGCTATCTGTCAATCTAGCTATCTAGCTATCTACCAATCTAGCTATCTAGCTAGCTATATCTATCTAGCTATCTAGCTAGCTATCAAGCTATCTAGCTATCTATCAATCTAGCTATCTATCAATCTAGCTCGGCTATCTAGCTACCTATCTATCTATCTAGCTATCTATCTATCTAGCTATCTAGCTATCTATCTATCTAGCAATCTAGCTATCAGCTAGATACCTAGATTATCTAGCTATCTATCAATCTAGCTATCTAGCTAG